>NC_056588.1:23968113-23974975 GCF_018340385.1 Cyprinus carpio
CGTAGAGCACGAGCACCACCCTCGCCTCGAGCTGTGGGAAGTTGTGGGTGTGTGGCCCCTGAGGGGGCAGTTCATAGCATCCGCCTCAACCGCTGTTGAGACCCTCTCCTCCAATCCAGAGCCTCAACGCAGGAAACTGTACTTCCTGAGGTGGAACTTTCACCTCATGGTGCAGAAACCGCCAGCCAGACCCAGTAAACTGCCCAGTTGGTACAGTTCTGGAGTTCCTACAGGCCAGGCTCTCTGTAGGGTTGACCCACTCCACGCCTGAAGGTTTACGTGGGCGGCCATTGGCGCCTACCACGCCTTCTCGATGGTCAGTTTTGGGAAGACACCCATTAGTTACACGTTTCCTCCGCTGCGCGCTGGAGACTTCCAGTACGGTCCGTATTCTCGCGTATGGGACTTGGTTGTGGTGCTAGAGGCGTTGTGCAGACCTCCATTTGAGCCCAATCAAGAGATTATATTTCAGACAGACATCTTGACACTTTTGTTTTAAAAACGCCTTTCTTGTTGGCCATTACCTCTCTGAGGAGAGTAGGAGACTTGCAGGTAGTCCTCCCAGCTCAGTGGCCCCTCCTACATTATCTGGACTTGGCACCTTTGAATGACTAAAGCTGCTCAAAGGTATACCCTCGAGCTGGGATAACATGTTCCTATCCCCCTCTTGGCACACCACAGCCTGTAGTGCTGCAGGCTTTCTGTCCTCCTTCCCTCTCGAGCCCACCAAGAGAAGCTGGGCCTGTATGTGTCCAGTTCGAGCACTGGATCGATTACGCCACAACAGAGCTGCCCTTTGGAGAAAAACAGACCAATTGCTTGTATGATATGGTCCCCCAAGAGGGTTCTCCTGCTTCTGGGCAGCTCCATTAGCCGTTGGATAGTCGAGGCTATCAACTCACCCCCAGAGTCCTCTGGTCGCCCCTCGCTGGGGAGCCAAGGCTCACTCACACAGGGTATGGCGCTTCCAAGGCCTTTTTTCAGAGGTGTCGCATGATGGACATCTGCAACGCTTCGCGGGTGGTCCCCACGCCTCTTACATTCGCAAGATTTTATGGCTTAGACATGCCGGGTCACTCCAGGCGATCCGGCCCCCTCGCCCTGCAAGCTGTGCTCTGCGGATACACACTAGGCAGTAAGGTTTGGTAGTCTGGCAGCGCTGGTACTGCCTCAAAGCGCCGACGCAGCTCGAGTTCCTGAAGAGGAACGCTCTAGGTTACGATGTAAACCCTAGTTCTCGAGGAACGAGACGCTAAGGCGCTCTCGAGCTATACCGCAATTCTGCCGGGCGCTTGCTGGTACTGCTACGCCAGCTGCCGGGCATGTGCTTTATAGTTCCTGGTCGCCACGCCACCCTCGCCTGACGCCACGCCTTTTCATTGGACTGATTTCACACGATATTCTCAGGAGTCGCTTCACGCTGCACGCCTACGCTCCCCAAAGCGCCTCGACGCAGCCGCCTCGCTCCTCGAGGAACTAGGTTAGCATACGCACCCAGAGACGCTTCTCCCAAGTAGAGTATGACTGTTTTGTGCAAAAGTTAAGATTAAAGCTTGGCTCCACATTAAAGGTGTTTCTAACATCTTAAATGATTGCTGACTCCCTTCTTTCTTCTGTTAGCGCATGCTAGTTGTACCCCCACACACAGTCGGGCCGACAACGCTTGCACACCTTATACGCTGTTTCACACCTGTACCCGGACATGTTTCGCAACGGCCCGAACCCGATTTCAGTGAGTACTAGTTCTGCCCTTGCACCGGTTTGCAGTTTACGCCCTCCCCGCCTACGTTAGCGTTCTGGACCGGTACAGTTGTGTGCACAGCAACTGAATAGGCAAGCCAGCCCCCCCGTGCTGCCTTTCCCCTTCCTTTCCCCCTCTGCTAGCGCATGCTAGTTTGTCCCACCGTTCCGCTAAAGCTTTTGCCCACCTGGAAAAGGAGCTGTTTCTCTACCCCTCTTCACAGCAATTGGTATTTAGTTGCCAATACAGAAAATCGATTTCACGGAGTGAGTTCCTCGTTTTCTGCTCATGAACCTATGTGTGACCTTCTAAAGCATTTAAAACGCTCCTCCAGGTTTCGCACGTCTTTGTGCTATAGTAACACTTGGTTAGTGCCCCTAAGCCCCTGAACAGACCGACTGGCCCATAGTGCTGATTCCTTCTTTCCTGTTCGAGACTTGCCGTTTGTCAACGTTAAGACTAACACTTGCCCCTTACAGATGTTTCTCACCTGTCAAATGGAGAGTTTAAGACAATGCAGCCACAACCGATTCAGTTGAGTACTAGTTTTAGCTCCTGAACATCGTTTCAGCTCCGCTAAGACGCTCAGTTTAGCGTTTCTGTGAATGTATCACTTGATAGTGCACTAAGCAAATTAACCGAAAGAAAGCCACAAGTGCTGACCTCATGCTTTCTCTGTTCGCGCAATGGTTAGTTGGTACTTAGTACGCCTAAGTGGCCCCATACACGATTGTTTTCACATGTACAATTCCCTTGATTAGCCCTGCGACCACACCGCTTCGTGAGTTACAGTTTGCTGATCTTGACCCCATGGTTCGCGTCTACGCATAACTCGCTCAGTTCGCGTTCCGTGCCTGTTTATCACTGTTTAGTGCCCCCCCGCCCTTAACCGCACCCAAAGCCCCCCGTGCTGCCTCTCTTTTCTGTTCGAGAAGCTCGTTGTAGCACGTTCCGGACTAACGCTTGCCACAGACAGCTGTTTCTACCCAGCTTCCCATGAATGTTTAGCCAATGCCAGACACACGATTTCCGGGAGTTTCTCGTCTTTATGCTCTTGACATGTTGTTTCCGCCTTCTGCAATCACCGGCTCCCGTTATCGTTCTGGTGAACCGTCACCTATTCGTTAGTGCAACCGAGCCACTGCCCCAGGAGTTAGAACGCCAAGTGTGATATCTTCTTTTTGTTAGACTGAATCGTTTGACACGTCAAATCATCAAAAAGCTTGCCCCCCCATTACACATGTTTCTCCCAGTGATGCCCTGTTTCGTCCTCCTGCCCAGCCACAGCTTCCGTGCTTCGCGTTTTCTGAGCAGGACCCTCTGTTTGACGCTTCTCGCCTACTCCGCTACCCCTGTTAGCGCTTGGCCCGTACACTCTGTTAGTGCCGCTCAGCACAAATGAACCGAAAGCCTGCCCATGAGTGCTGCCCACACTTTTTCTGTTAGAGAATGATACGTTTGTACCCCGTTCCGCATCAATCTTGCCCATATTAAAGCTGTTCCACATGTTCCCTGCACGGTTTTAGGCCTGAGCCCACCGCTTTCATGAGTACTGTTTTCTGATCCTGAACATGTTTCCCGCTTTCGCCAGGCGCCGTTTAGCGTTTCTGGGAAGGTATCACTCTGTTACGGCCACTACAGCCAATTACCAGGCAGCAGCCCCACCGTGCTGCATCCTCTTTCTATGTTACGTCGCCATGATAGTGACACACGTTCGCCTCCAGTTGCCCCATTTAAAAGATGTTTCTACACATCTAAAATGAATGGCTATTTAGCCCCTGCCAGAAGAACACCAGATTCGTGAGTGCGTTAGTTTTTTACTGATCTTGAACCCTGTGTTTGTGGCCTTCAAGCATAGCACGGTCAGTTTAGCGCTTCTGTGAAACTGTTATCACTCTGTTAGTGCCCCTCCGCCACTTCCAGCCGCACGCCCCCAGTGCTGAATATCTTCGTTCGCTGGTAGCGATGATGCGTGTTGTCCAATGCTAAGCCTCACGCTTGCCCATATTAGCTGTTTTACCGCCTTCTTAAATGCCCGGTGTGCGATCAGGACACCCAGCTTTCAGTGAAGTTCCGTAGTTTTTGTATCTTGAACCTGGGTTTCAGCTTCTAATGCCTACAATCGCTCAGTTTTAGCGCTTCGGTGGAACAAGAACTCTCGCTATCTATCTCTGTTCTGTGCACATAAAGCACATGAAAACAGAAGGCACGCCCACAAGTGCTGCTCTCCTTTCTACTCTCTGTTCGCGATGCTGATTTGTCCCATGTTCATACTAAAGTGGCCCCCATTCCCGTGTCTCGAACCTGTACCCTGCAACTGGTTTTAGCACTGCCGAAAACAGATTGTCAGGGTGAGTTAAGAGGTGGAGACCATGAACATTACGTTTGAGCCCTTCTACGCATAAACGGCTCAGGTTAGCGTTTCTGTGCCCCAGTAACACCCTTTTCGTGCACCCTCAGCAAATTGCCCCAGAATGAAAGCCCACAAGTGATGACTCCTTCCTCCCCTGTTCGGGCCTGACGTTTGTTCCCAGTTACGCTCCAAGCTTGCCCACATACCGCTGTTTAAAATGTCCCACTGCACTGGTTTTAGCACGCCGAAACCGATTCAGAGAGTTACTCGTTTTCTGGACCATGACCATAAGTTCCGTTTCCGCAGTACCATGCGCTCGTTTTATCGTTTCGGGAGCCTGTCTCCCTCTGTCAGTGCAACCCTAACGGCAATCCCCCCGACCGCCCGCCCCCACGTGCCTGAACTCCTTCTTTTCTCTGTTCGCGCCTGACTGTTGGTGCAAAAGTTAAGATTACAGCTTGCCCACATGTTTGAGATTCTAAGCATTAACCGATCAGTTTAGCGGTCGGTGAACAGTAACACTTGGTTCGACACCTAGGCAATTAAAAAGCACGAAAGCCCACAACTGCCTGAAAACGTTCATTTCTATGTTAGAGTATGGACTGGTTTGTGCCATGTAAGATTAAAGCTTGCGATATTCAGGTGAGTCCTAGTCTTAAATGATCCGTTTTTGCAAAAGCTGAAAAAACAGATTTTCCGTACATCGTCAGTTCTTAGCGCTTCCTGTGCCCGTCCCTCTGTTCTCTGCCCTAAAACGGTCACTGAAACAGATCGTGAACCCCCCCCACTCGGGCTGATCTTTCTAAGCTCTGTCGAGCCTGCTCGCTTGTCCCTGTAAATTCCCGCTGAGGCCACATTACGAACTTGTTCAACTGCGGCATGAACTGTTTAGCTGAATGCCGCACCAGATTCAGTGCGTCCGTCAAGTTGTCTGCCTTGCTGACTTATGTTTGGCAGCCTTCTACCGCCTCCGCCGCTCAGTTGCGCCTCTGTGCAGCGGCTTTCTGCGTAGTGCCCCTCAAGACACCTTACCCCAGTACAGACCAGCCCCCCGTGCTGCAGTACTTACTTCTTGTCCGAAATGAAGTTGTACCAAAGTTAAGACCCGGCTGCACGCTTACATGTTCTCTCTGTAGGACTGCATGGGTGTTTTCGCAGGCCGCCACACCGATTCGTGAGTTATTGTTTTTGCTCTTGCCCTATGTTTGAGCGGATAAGATCAGAACGGCTCCCCGTTCGGCTTTGGCCCGTATCATTCTGTTAGTGCACATCCGCCGGAGTCAACCCTGCAAGCCACGCCACCGTGCTGCATCCCTTCTTCTCTGCTAGAGAATGAGTTATGTCAAAGGTTAGCCTCAAAGCATTGCCCCCCTTATTTTCGGTCTTGTGACCCTGTACAAATGCAATGGTTTAGGCACTGTCCTTACCACGCTTTCAGCTGAGTTCTGCCCGCGATGATACATACCATATGTTGACTGTCCCAGAGACATCAGCCCGCTTCCGTTCGCGTTCACTGTGAACCGTAACCCTCTGTTAGTTGCAACTACGCACCTGCACAGCAGACTGCCATCTAGTGCTGATACCTCTCGCTGTTATGCTTCGGCAGATTATGATGGTTGAGTCCCCCCGTACAGCCTACAAACCTTGCCCAAACAGTCAACGGCTGTTTTTAACCTGTTAAATGACCTGATTTCGGCTACAGAAACAAAAGAGATTTCACAGTTGAGATGACCAGCACCTAGCTCACTGTACAGTTTTATATGGCATCAACCATGAGACGATCAATTGCTTTTAGTATCCAGAGACTAAGCCATCTACAACGCACTGCAGTTTATCAGCTATTCTGGTGACGCCAGAATTGGCTCGTAACCACTCTGTTAGTGCAAACTAAGCACACGTGAAAAGAAGCACTGATGGCCCCGCAAGGGCAAAAGCATTTCTTTCCTGTCTAGAGTATGGTATGACTGGGTTTGTACAAAGTTAAGACTAAGGATTGCCCACATTAAAGGTGTTTCTAACATCTTAAATGAATTGTTTTTAGCAATGCAGAAAAACAGATTTCAGTGAGTTACTAGTTTTTATGATCATGAACTTATGTTTGAGCTTCTAAGGCATAAAACGCTTAAGTTTAGCTCTCTGTGCAAATCACAAATGACAGTACTGCCAGAAACGTCTGTTAGTATAGAATTGTTTGATAAAAGATAAGACAACTAAGCAACATCTTAAATGAATGCAGAAAAACACTTCAGTGAGTTACTAGCACTTATGATCATGAAATTATGCTTGAGCTTCTAAGAGCACACGCTCAGTTTAGTTTTTCTGTGAGCAGTAAATAATGTGTCAGTTCAATCCAAGAATTGAAAAGAATGTCGAGTTCCACAAGTGCTGAAAACCTTCTTTCTGCGAATACATAGCTTCAGGCCAAATTTAAGACTGCGCTTGCCCACATTAAAGGTGTTTCTAACATGCTTACAATGTAATTGTTTTTTGCAATGCAGAAAAACAGATTTCAGTGAGTTACTAGTTTTATGGTCATGAACCTATGTTTGAGCTTCTAAGCATAACACGCTCAGTTTAAACGCGCTTCATGTGAACAGTAACACTGTGTCCAGTGCAACTAAAGCAATTAAAAAGAATGAAAAGCCCACAAGTGCTGAATACCTTCTATCTCTGTTAGATTATGATTGCTTGTACAAAGTTAAGACTAAAAGCTTGCTTACACATGAAAGGTGTTACAACATCTTAAATGGGAAATGCTTTAGCAATGC
>NC_056588.1:23975975-23977454 GCF_018340385.1 Cyprinus carpio
TCAAATGTAACACATCAGCGAGGCAAAACTGACGTCTATTTGCGAAAATGTGCTTTGATGCGGCGGCGGTACGAGCGGCGGTAGAAGCAACGTTTTGGATGTACACCTACTGTATCGTATGCGTTAGTGGAGTCTTTAGGAGCAAGGTTTTTGATTAAACCTGCTACTGTCAGTGTCATTAATGTTAATCAAACAACATAAGAGAGTAGTGTTGTCAAAGGTATCGACTTCGGTATCAGTTGTTATTGAAATTTTTTAAATATTACGATACCAGCAATTTCCTGCGAACATTTTGTGGACTTTTGAGCAGATTAAAGCATTTCTGATTGGCCATTGTTTTCATGTGCTCAACAGATATGTCTGTGATTGGGTACAGTGATCACTGATTCATGCTCTTCACTGAGCGCTTACACAGACACATGGGAGCATTTGAAGCCACATCTATCAGCAGATCTGTCAGCGGATCCCTAATATATCTGCTCATAGACAGATCCTCTGCGATGCAGCTTTCAAAATCTCCTGTGTATATCTGTGTAAGTGTTCCGTGAGGAGGGTGAAGCGATGATTGTTGTAGTTAATCAGACATATCTGTTTAATGCGTGAACTCAAGTGCTGGAAATGCTGGTATCGCCACATTTTGGGTATTGGAAATGCGCTATATAAGTGAAAGTGAAAATGACTTATATATAAATAAAAATAATAATAATTATTAAAATTATTACTATTATTAAAAAAAAGAAAGAGAAAATCTAAAATGAACTTCATGTTCTGAGATCACTGCAGGTGAACTGATTTATGCATATCATCTACAAATAATTAGGGCCCGAGCACCGATGGTGTGAAGACCCTCTTGTATCTGCTTCGTTTATTATTATTAGGGCCTGAGCACCGATGGTGTGAGGACCCTCTTGGAATTGCTGTGTTTATTATTAGGGCCCGAGCACCGATGGTGTGAGGACCCGTGCACAGGATTAAATTTTAAATTGGCTTATATCAATTGTACAAAAAAAAATTGCTGTAAAATTAAACGAATTAATGGGCCTAATTATATAAATAAATCACTGTTAGTTCGTTTTTTAATAGTACACCTGTATGATTTCTCGTTTTCTTTTTTGAAGTACTTTTTGAACTCCATTATTGAGCCGAGTTTTGAATGGAAATAGTCTGTTGATGACAGTAAAAGACAGATGGATTCTGGGTCAGGCTTGACTGAGCATGCTTCAGACTCGTGGTGAGCGGAGCAAAATTGGAGCGGGAAATAGAGCGACGCTCCATCCTTTTAAAAATGCCGCTCTGTGCTCAGTCTAAGACCCGCCCGCTCACGCTCCGCGCTCGCTCCCGCTCCACTCCGCTCACATGCTCTGGTAGCTTAGAGAAAATATAAGCACAGGCTCAGGCACAGGCTTGATATTTATACTGCTTGAATTCGTTCTAAGAAATGCACATAACTTCATAATTACCAAACTTTCATCTGTGAAT
>NC_056588.1:23979823-24014546 GCF_018340385.1 Cyprinus carpio
GAAAAATGAGTTGCTAAACTAAGGCATACAATGTCCCAAACTGCCCCAAACTTCACATGTTTGATAAGACTCCGACCTGAAACAAGATTGATGTATGCCCATATTCAGTTTCTAGTCATAGCGCCACCTACTGGCAACAGGAATCTAGTGACATAATTATTACGCTGTAAAAAACTAAAACCCCCAGAGGAAAGTTTATGACATCAATTTTTTTTCAGTCCCTCTATTCTAAAGGGCCTGTGCGTGTTAAATCTGTGACATCTTGAGTTTTCGTTAAAGGGCGTGTGTCCCTGGCGCCCGTCACAAAGTTCGACGTCTCGCCATCGGGACTAAAAGTTATTGTAAACTCAGGCCATTATAAAATGTCCGATCTTGCCCAAACTTCACCATGTTTGATAAGAGTCCTGGCCTGAACACATCTGAAGGCCAATATTCCATTTGGGTGTGGCAAAATGCCTCGATAGCGCCACCTATACATTTTCACCGGAGTGCGCCTCGAGCTACGTTTCACGTACATGTACAAAAACGGTACAGACATGCCAAACACCAATACACTACAAAAAAGTCTCTTGGGTACGAAATTCGAATCCCAACAGGAAGTCAGTTATTTTGAATTTTCTCTGCAAAATTGTGTCGTTTTTGCCATTTTCAGGGGTTGTACTTTAACGAACTCCTCCTAGAGATTTATTCAGATCCAACACACCAAACTTTGTTCAGTGTAATCTAAAGGGCCTTTGCGGATGTTAAATTGCGAAGATCTTGAGGTTTCGTTTAAGGGCGTGTCAGTGGATGGGCCTTACAAATTTCGATTGTTTCACACATGAGAAAGGAAGTTGCTATAACTCAGACATACAATGTCAAATCTGCCCCAAACTCACATGTTTGAGCGAAGACTCCTGCCTGAAATATATCTACATGCCATATTCAGATAATCGCTATAGCGCCACCTGCTGGCAACAAGGAAGTGACATGTTTTACACCGTAACAACTACTCCTAGAAATTTTATGACATGTTTTATTATTTTTTTGGGTCAGTCTAATCTAAAGGCCTTTGCGATGTTAAAATTGTGAAGATCTTGAGGTTTCATTAAAGGGTTGTGGCAATGGCGCCGTCCATGGGTGCTGACAAAATTCGATGTCTCGCCATGGGAATAGAGTTGTTGTAACTCAGGCATAAGATGTTACGATCTTATCCCCCAAACTTCACATGTTCGAAAAGAGTCTTGGCCTGAACACATCTGAAGGTCATTTATTCCACTATAATCATAGCGCCACCTGCTGACAACAGAAAATGGCTTGTTTTACACTAACTTAAAAAACATGCAATGTCCAATCTGCACCAAACTTCAAATATTTGATAAGAGTCATGGCCTGAAGATATCTAAAGGCCAATGTTCAGTTATAATCATAGCGCCACCTGTTGGCAATAGGACACAACATGGCTTTATACTAACTCAAACATTCCATGTTCAATCTGCACTAAATTCATATGCTTGATAAAAGTGCTGGACTGAAGAAATCTACATGACAAAATCTAGTTGTAATTGTAGCGCCACCAGCTGGCAGCAGGAAGATTGGCACATATAAATTGACTTTGACATATTCCTCTTATATTTACCACATTAAAAGCATATTCTCGCCGTTCGCTGTTTTACAAAAGCCACCCGGTGGTGGTGAGCCCGGGTGCGAGGGCCCGTTCATCGCTGCTTGCAGCTTTAATTTTGTTTGTGTTTGTACTTAGATTGCAAAGGTAGCAGATATTGGTGGTTCTTCACTGGATGATGCTACGAGGAGGATGATGAGATTCCTGATTTCAAATGAAATTGGCGATCCAGTACAATCTCTTTGGCCGTCATGGCATGAAAAGATTTCGAGATCTGTGCCTCTTTGACATCATATGTGGTAAATGTGTTTTTAATGTTTAATACTCATGCAGATTTATGTTTTTTTAAAGCACTTTTCACAATACACACTAACGGATACTACAATTCTCAATATAATATTGAACCATTCGTTTGTGACGGCCCTTGTGTGATTGTTATTTCCAAAACTGGGGGCTCATCTCGGTCGTAGAAATTAGGGCAATTTAATAAGATCTCAATGTTAATACGTAGGCCTATGTATGAGGATCTATTGTTGGGAGCATGGCAGCCCGGGGGAATGGTAAAGAAGTTTGGTTTACTTTGGTAATTGTTTGTTTGCTTGGTTGTTCATTTGGGGTAGTGCTGTGGTGATGGGTTTGTTGGTTGAGTAGGGTAAGTGAAGGTTTGTTTTGGCATTTGAAAAAATTGTAGGTGTTTCTTTTTTTTTTCAAAATTATTTTATTGTTGTTGCTACAGTCAACAGATAATCCAGGTGACTGTTGTGGGTCCTTGTGTGCATATTGTTGTCAAAAAAGCGGTTTGGAGTTTTCTCTTGTAGGCTGTAGCGACGGTCCACTTTTGGGCTTGTGTGTGCGGGGTCCTTGGTAGTGTTGTGGCGAACGTGGGTGAAGCATTTAGCTTGGGAGCATGTCCGTGGTTTTGGGAGGGTCGTTAGTGTGCTAGTTGCTTTTCCAAGCCAGCGGTCATTAGTGCATAAATACCCACCACAAGTAGCTGCATGAAGACTAGGGATGAGTTAGTTAGCTGGGTTGATCAAGATAGCGGGGGGAAAAACTCCATAACCACATGAGGTTTGGTCCTTTTAGTACGCACGAGGAAGCTACACTGTCTTGCTGGGTCATTGTTGCTGTGGTTTTGATGTGCCGATTGTAATTAGGTGTAATGGCAGATTGTGATGCATTTATTGCAGCTCCATCTGAAGAGGCGTTTGGAGCGTTGTACTAGAGAGCAGCTACTGAAGATTGCAGAGCACTTCTCTATAGTGGTAGGGGAACAAACGCCTTAAAGAGAACATTAAGGTAGTTTTGAAGTCTGAGTTGAAGGAGAAGGGTGTGTTGGCTGTAGACGAGAAAGATGATTCTCCAGTTTCTCCTGGTGTACTTATCCAGACTCAGGGCTTAACGTTTGACCAACAAAAGGAACTGTTGTTGATTCAGCTTGATCATGACAAATGTAAACCATGAGTTGCAAATTTAAAAAGCAGATTGAGGTGGAGAGGATTCGGCAAGAAAATAGAGAAGGCCAAATTAGATCTGGAAGGGCACCGCTTATCTTTTGGCAAATAGTAAGGGGTCCACTGAAGATCAGAGCGGGCAGTTGTCTAGAGCTAGGTGTTCCTTTGATAATTAATAATTTAAGACTACTGCCACAGTTTAATGTAAAGGACCCGGATACTTTTTTTATATTATTTGAGTGTGTTGCTAAAGCTAGAGGCTGGCCTGATGCAGATTGTGCTTTGATGCTTCAGTGTGTGCTGACAGGACGAGCGCAGGAAGCTTATTCATCCTTGAGTGGAGAAGATAGCTCTAGCTTTGTAAAAATCAAGTCTGCTGTGTTAAAGGCGTATGAGCTGGTACCAGAAGCGTATCGCCAACGTTTTAGGTCCTGGGAAAGTCGCACTGGTCAAACTTATATGGAGTTTGCTCGGGACGTAACTGGTCATTTTTAAACGTGGTTGGATGCGCTGGAGGTCACTACTTTTGGGCATCTGTGTGACCTTGTTGTGTTGGAGCAGTTCAAAAACATGCTTCCTGGCTACATTGCAACATATGTTAGTGAGAGAAAGTGCGTCACGGCGGCAGGTGTGGCTGCATTAGCAGATGAGTATTTGTTACTCCATAAAGGGAGTTTTAGAGAGCGTGCTATAACACGTGAGCGTTCTTGGAGAGCTGATGCACCGAAGTTAGAAGCCGTATCGCGAGGTAATATTGACACTAACTGTAACTACGGTCATGAAGAGGGTCACTGGAAGGCTGATTGTCCGCTGCTGCATTTTAGAAATAAAAAAGTACTATCTAAGGTTAATGCTGTGGCAGCAGCTGCACCGGTTGTTACGGACTGTGTGTCTGAGTTACTTACAGCGGAGCTTGAACCGGATGTCTTGGCAGCTTATGCCCCTTTTATTAGAGATGGGTTTGTGTCACTGGTAGGAAGTGAGGTTAGGGATCCAGTAAAAATTCTGAGGGACACAGGGGCCTATGACTCTTATATTGTGGGATCTGTGTTGTCGTTGTCAGAAGAAAACTGATACGGGTGACTGCATACTAAGTCGTGGCATGGGTTTAACTGTTTTGCCCATACCGTTACATAAGTTGATCTTGGACTGTGAACTGGTAAAAGGAGAGGTAGCGGTAGGAGTGCGTCCAGCGTTGCCCATTGAGGGGATTCATTTCATTCTGGGTAACAGGCTGGCCGGTAGCCATGTTTGGGCTGACACTACTCCCTTGCCCTTGACTCTTCCCTTAAAGAAATGTTTAATTGTGGTGTATCTGCTAAGGAGATCAATAGTGTAGCAAGTGGGTATTTTGTACAAAAAGGCTTGTTGCTTAGGAAATGGTTGATTCTGGGTACTGACTTTGTTGGGGATGCTATCGTTCAGTTGGTGGTACCGACTAAATTTCGTCCCCTTGTCTTAAAAGTCGCTCATGATGAGAGTGGGCACTTTGTTGTGAAAAAGACTTATCTTAGTGTCTTGAAGCATTTCTTTTGGCCAAGGTTGAAAAAAGAGGTTGCAGCATACATTAAGACATGTCACGTGTGTCAGTTAACGGGTAAGCCCAATCAGTATGTTAAACCTGCTCTATTACAACCCATTTTTGGTTAGGAATGAGCCATTTGAACACCTGATTGTGTACTGTGTGGGTCCGTTACCATGCTCTAAGTCTGGCTGTAAATACCTGCTTTCTGTTATGTGTCAGAATACTCTGTATCCTGCTGCGTATCCAATTGAGGGCAATTGCCACTAAGGCGGTAGTGAAAGCTCTAAGTCAGTTCATTTCGGTCTTTGGCATTCCGAAGGTCATCCAGAGCGATCAGGGGTCCAATTTTTCTTCGCACATATTTGGTCAAATTTTGAAGTTGTTGCGTGTCCGTCATAACCAGTCATCAGCCTATCATGCACAGAGTCAGGGGGGGCCTTGGAAAGATTCCATCAGACTTTGAAGTCTCTCCTGCGTGCATATTGCACAGAGCTGGATAGAGACTGGGAGAAGGGTCTTCCCTGGCTTATGTTGGCTGCAAGAGAAGCTGTTCAGGAAAGTATAGGTTTTAGTCCTAATGACTTGGTTTTTGGACACAAAGTGCGTGGACCCTTGGCTGTTTTAAAGGATGGTCTGGTGGAGGCAGAACCGCCCAGAAATTTGGTTGATTGTCAATGGCTTTAAACATCGTCTGTTTGTAGCAGGTGAAATGGCGAGGGAGAAATTGCAAGTGTCACAGAGTAAGATGAAAAATATCTATGATCGCCGTGCGGAGCATCAAGAGTTTAGTCCGGGAGATCAAGTGCATGCACTGATGCCTGTTGTGAGCTCACCATTTCAGGCTAAATATTCTGGTCCTTATACAGTTGTTGAGAGAAGGTCTGACCTGAATTATATAATAGCAACACCAGGACGGAAAAAAGTCAACACAATTATGTCATGTCAACCTTCTCAAACCATATTATAAACGTGAGGCTGAGGTAAGCCAGACAGTAAGAGACCAGGTGCATCCGGTTCTGCTTGTGAGTTCGGTGTAAGAATCACAGGAGGTAGATGGAGTGCCAGAACCAGATGACAGTTTGTTATATGGTCGTCTAAAAAATTCTGAGACACTTCGTAACCTTGATAGTCTGTTGTTGCATTTGACTGAATCTAAGCGTGGTGAGTTGTCAGATTTGATACAGAAATATCCATGTATGTTTGATGTTCCTAAATGCACAAATTGGATCGAACATGATGTTGATGTTGGAAACGCACAACCAATTAAACAGCGTTTTTACCGCATGTCTCCAGAGAAACTTAAATATCTAGACTCTGAAGTTGCTTACATGTTGGAAAATAATAATGCAATCCCGTCACCTTCTAGTTGGTTTTCACCGTGTATTTTCGTTCCAAAGGCTGATAAATCGCCTAGATTTTGCACAGACTTCAGAAAGGGTAAACTCAGTCACTAAACCAGATTCCTTTCCGTTGCCACGTATGGACGACTGTATAGATCAGGTTGGTTCTGCCAAATTTGTTAGCAAATTTGACTTGCTTAAAGGATATTGGCAGGTTCCGCTGTCTGCGCGTGCTCAGGAGGTGTCGGCATTTGTTACACCATCTGGACTCTATTCTTATAGAGTCATGCCGTTTGGTTTGAGGAACGCTCCAGCGACATTCCAACGTTTGATGAATCGCGTTGTGTCAGGTTTAGAAGGTTGTTCCGTTTATCTAGATGATCTGGTTATTTATAGTGACACATGGCATGCTCATCTTAAACGCATTCGAGCTTTGTTTGACAGGTTGTCTGAGGCACGTTTGACTGTAAATTTGGCCAAGTGTGAGTTTGCGAGGGCAACGGTGACGTATTTGGGACGTGTAGTGGGGCAGGGCCATGTAGCTCCGGTCCAGGCCAAAGTCAGGGCAGTAGAACATTTTCCTAGGCCTACAACTAAAAAAAGAGTTATAACGATTTTTGGGTCTCGTTGGATACTACAGGAGTTTCTGTAAGAACTTCTCTACAGTTGTTTTTCATATGACAGTTGTTAAAAGCTAAGGTAAAGTTTGTGTGGTCTAATGAGTGTCATCAAGCCTTTGAGAATATTAAGTCCCTGTTGTGTTCATCTCCTGTGTTGATAGCGCCACAGTTTGATAAAACATTCATGCTCCAAGTAGATGCAAGTCAGGTGGGTGCAGGTGCTGTTTTGTTACAGGAGGATGATCAGGGAATGGTGAGACCAGTTAGCTTCTTTTCCAAAAAATTCAACAGTTATCAGCTCAATTATTCAGTGATAGAGAAAGAAGCGCTGGCAACTTGTTTGGGCTTTGCAGCACTTTGAGGTGTACACTGGAGGAGGGCGGCCACTTTGTGTGTACACAGATCACAATCCGTTGACATTTTTACAGTCACTGAAGTGTCCCAATCAGAGACACATGAGGTGGTCGTTGTTTTTGCAAGCCTACGCACTGGAGATTAGACATATTAAAGGTGTAGACAACGTAATAGCAGACGCGTTATCATGTGCCCCTATGCTTTGAGTGTTGATGCCGCTTGTTGTCTTAAGACCTGTTTTTTTCCTGTGCCTGTTTTCTTAATTTGATTGCCAGGTCGGGGTTGCTGAAGATGGAATGGAGGGAAGCAGTAGTCTAAACGCAAGTTGAAGTTTAATGTATATTTCGGCTGTGTATATATTCGGCCATTTATTGTGTTGTGGTAATTTTGTAATATTTTAATGATTTAGATTATATTGGGTTATGGGGGGGTGTGACTGCCCTTGTGTGATTGTTAATTATCTATGTTCTGTTGAGGTGATTGCTGATTGGGTGCACCTGGAACCTGTGAGTGGTGCACCTGGAACCTATGAACCAGTGGAGATAAAGCTCCACTTGGTCAAACTACGGGGCAGTCTCTTCTCTGCAATCCAGACGTCATCCATGGCCTGATCACTCCGACTACTATTTTGTTTTTGGTTTATTTGTGTTATAGAGACTTACCACCTGCATTTAAATGGTTATGTTTGGTGACTCTTTTGTTAAATAAATCACCTTTTGATTATTTATGCTGCCTCGTTCCCTCTTTTGTCATGACCCTTGAGCCAGGTTGTGACACGTTAAAACATCCATGTATCAATAACAATCATAATGCCAGGTTTACATTACTCAGTTTGCAGTGTGTATGCGGTGCATTAATGGATTAAAGAGTTCACACTGCACACAGTTGCAGTCTGGTGTGCATTCCAGGAGCGGTGCATCTGAAGCTGTGCAGAGATCATTTCTGCACCGATCCCATTTTTGCTGCGACGTGAGCAAAAAAAGAAATTCCCTTCAGTGTTTGTGGTAAATATAAACATGGATTCACATGAAAATGTATTCATTACAATATAAATGCATATAATTAAACCCTCCTGTGTTTCATAGTCAACACAGACAATGGATTTTTTGCTAGGTTTAAAGGAACAGAGCAATTTTAGATAAGGCAATAATAGATGGCACTCGTGGAGGTAGGAAAACAAAGATCTTTTTGAACAGCAGGATTGCTTGAAACAGAAAATTAAATGCAAAAGAAAAGGCAGTAGAGCTGACTGTTTCTGTCAATGCTAAGTTTTAATTTAGAATGTTTGGTGAAAATTTAAAGTAGTTTAAATGTTTTGCTGCTTATTTGAGCAACTTAATATATCAATCTAGAAGTAAATGCAAAAGTAAAAATCATTGAATGTTTCTTTCATTTCATTTTACACGTCTATGAAAGATTGTATTGCTGTACTGTACAAATAATAAAAAACAGAATCACAAAGCTGAAAAAAGCATTTTCAGTAACAATGTTTGGATTTGAATTTAAAATAATGGATAAATGTAGTGTCTGTAGTAAACAGCCACGGATCAGTTGCAGACTCCTGTGCGAAAGCAGAAGGAGAGTCTGTGCTGCTTCTGCACAACTTACATACTGCACATAGACTGCATACACTGTAAACAGTATGTGTGAACCTGGTGTGTAACACTGCCTCACATACAGCTCATGAAATCAGGCTTGTGCTGTCTGTAAGCTATTGTGCAACAATTTCACGAATGTCAAAACAAAAATGCAGTTCATGATCAGACATTTAGGTGAGATAAATATATATATTTTAAAATGTCTAAAAAATAAAATGCCTTCTCCACCCCTCAAATTAAAAAATCCCCTCTCACAAGTCACCTAAGGGTAATTCATTTCAGGCCCTGAATACATGTCTAAAAATCTTGATTGGATCATCAAACTTATATCTTGCTAAAGCTTGTAATGTTACAGAGCCGTAAAGCATCAAGTTTGTTACTACTTGGCTTAGTTATTCTCTTATCTACAGCAGTAAATATTAACAAATATGGGTAACACTATTTTACAGTGTTTGTTACATTTTACATATTGTTGAAATATATTGCACATTAATTTAGTTCATTTAGTTAATTCATCATATACTTAGCCTCCTGTCAGTACAAACATACAGAACATGAGAGTGAGTAAATTACAATTTTCATTTTGGGGAGAACTAACATTTTAATCCTGTATTAAGTAAAATGTTGTTAATTAACATTACTAAGTAGTTATATGTACACCTACACTGTGACAAGGACACTATAAAATAAAATGTAAGTAGCTGGACATTTCAGATGACTATGTGTGTAAACTTTTGTTTTTATAGGTGGACTGAAGAAGAATGCAATGACCAAGACAGTGAACCAGAAAGACATAGAAAAGGCACTCTCAAAATGGTTCACAGGGGCCAGAGACAGGGGTGGAAAGAGAGCAATCAGGTCACAGCAGTCTTCAGGACTGTGATCAGTTTTGTGTGTGTCCATCCATACAAATTGTTGAGACCAAGTATTTTAAAACTGTATTGTAAGTTAAACAGTTTTTTGTGTTTTATGTTGTCATTGAGGTTTTAAGTGTTTAAAAGGGATAGAGGGATAGTTCACCCAAAATATAAAAATCTTTTCTCTCTCTTCTATTGATTTTTAAACCAGTGGTGTCAAACTCTGATCCTGGAGGGCCATAGCCCTGCAGAACTTGGCTCCAACCCTAATTAAAAGTACCTGATCCAGCTAATCAAACCCTTCAGGATTATTTGAAAACTAGATGTAATGTGTGTTGCAACAGGTTTGGAACTAAAATATGCAGGGCTGTGGCCCTCCAGGGGTTTGACACCCCTGCTTTAAACCCATAAGACTTTCATTCATCTCTGAACAACAAGTGATGTTATTAATGAAATTAAGACATTTCTGTCTCTCCATATAAAGTCTATTCATGAATTTTCAGAAAAAGCTCTCTTTTTTATATTATTACTGTTTGGAAGCATCAGAGGTTTTGGTGAACAGACAGAAAATTCCCAGGTTTTTGTTCCCAGCGTTTTCATTTCTTGACTGTTTTTATTTTTTTTATTAGTAATATTTTTAAATGTGACATAAGTTTGGTTATGTAAAACCAGCTGTTGGTATCACCCCGTTTTAAAATAAACTGGTAATGTTGATGTTTAACACTTTACAAAAACTTATATTGAAAATGTCTGAATTATAATAAAGTACTTGATATACTGAACTTTTAAAGTTCTGATTTATTTTTTTAAATTGCACCTTTCATTATTATTATTTTATTTTATTTTATTTATTTTTTTTGTGTAGATGAATGACCAGTGGAATAGTCAAGCAGATGTATGATTATCAATGTTACCCAGTTGGGCCCCAATTAGGTTCTATTTGACATTTATATGGGCTAATTCATACAGGGCCCACATGGAACCCGTGGACAAACCCATCTAGGCCCCATGTTTAGAGCCATATGGGGCTCACATTGGCCCCACAGCTGTTTTGTTGGCTGGGTCATATGTGGGACAAATATGGGTCTTATATGTGTTCCCCAGTTGGGCCCCACATTAGCCCCAGTCAGGCCCCACCTTTATTTTGTTGGATGGGTCATAAGTGGGACCAATATGGGTCTTGTATGCGTTGCCCATTTGGGCCCCACATTAACCCCAGTCAGGCCCCATATGGGATTCATAAGGGCTAATTCAGATGGGGCCCACATGGAACCCATGGACAAACCCATGTAGGCCCCATATTTACAGCCCATATGGGGCCCACATGGGCCCCATGATAGAATGTTGGCTGGGGCTGCGAGCTCGACGTAGGCAGCATTTCCTCTGGACATCCTCAATTGCAGGAAGTGGTGTCCCTGTGATGCGTTGGGCAGTTTTCACCACACACTGAGCAGTTCCTATACCAGACTGTAATACAACTGGTCAGGATGCTCTCGATCGCACACCGGTAAAAGTTCACCACTATGGCTGAAGACAGCTCGTTCTTCTTCAGTGTCCTGAGGAAGAAGAGGCGCTGGTGAGCCTTATTGACCAGGATGGAGGTGTTTGTGGTCCAGGACAGGTCCTCCGAGATGGTGGTTCCCAGGAACTTGAAGCTGGAGACACGTTCAACAACCATCCTGTTAATGTGGATAGGGTCATGCGTGCTTCCTTTCTTCTTTCTGAAGTCCACAATGAGCTCCTTTGTCTTACTGGTGTTAAGGAGCAGGTTATTGTCAGTGTACCATGTGGCCAGGTGCTGTACCTCTTCCCTGTAGGCAGTCTCATCGTTGTCGCTGATGAGGCCAATCACTGTGGTGTCGTCTGCAAGCTTAATGATGGATTTGGATCCATGCACAGGCTTGCAGTCGTGGGTATAGAGGGAGTAGAGGAATGGACTCAGCACACAGCCCTCCGGTATGCCGGTGTTAAGTGTGATGTTGGTGGAGTGGGTGTGGCCTGACCTAACATGCTGAGGCCTGTTAGTCAGAAAGTCCATGATCCAGTTGCAGAGGGAGGTGTTAATGTCCGGGTCTCCAAGTTTTGTGGTCAGCTTGGAGGGAATGACGGTGTTAAATGCTGAACTGAAGTCAACAAACAACATCCTAACATATGTGTTGTTATTGTCCAGGTGTGTGAGTGCAGAGTGCAGCACTGTGCATACTGCATCCTCAGTGCTCCTATTTCTGCGGTAGGCAAATTGGGAGGCAGTCTTTGAGGTGTGCTAGGACCAGTCGCTCAAAGCACTTCATAATGATGGGTGTGAGTGCTACGGGTCGATAATCATTCAGGCACATTGGGGAAGAGTGTTTCGGTACTGGCACAATGGATGTGGACTTAAAACATGTTGGCACAGTTGCTTGGGTGAGACAGGTTGAAAATGTCTTTGAAGACCCCTGCAAGCTGCTCTGCACATGCTCTAAGCACACGTCCAGGAATGCCGTCCGGGCCAGCAGCCTTGTGTGTGTTGATCCGGCTCAATGCAGTGTGGACATCTGTGGAGGTGAGTTTGAAAGGTTGGTGATCTGCTGAGTGTGTGATTTTGGTGGCCGTCTCCTTGCTGTCGCTGTTGAAGCGAGCATAAAAGTCATTTAGCTCGTTAAGGAAGGAGACGTCCTTGACCGTTGGAGTGGAGTTGCTTGACTTGTAGTCACTGATGACCTGGATGCCCTGCCACATGCGTCGGGGGTCAGAGTTGGAAAAGTGTCCCTCTACCTTCAGCTTGTAGCAGTACTTGGCCTTTTTGATGCCCCTTTTCAGGTTAGCCCTGGATTTACCATAGGCCTGAGCGTCATCTGACCTGAAGGCAGTGTTGCGGGCTTTCAGCAGAAGTTGCACGTTCTTGTTCATCCATGGCTTCTGATTAGGGTATGTTGTTATCTGTTTTTCTGTTGTAACACTGTCAGTGGTGGTGTTGATGTAATTCAGTACAGAGGAGGTATAGATGTCAATGTCCGTGTGAGAGCCAAACATACTCCAGTCAGTGTGTTGAAACCTGTCCTGAAGTAAAGAGTCTGCTCTAGTTGGCCGCAATTATCCAGTTGGTTATGATAATAAAGCTATATAAGCTCAAACATAAAAACAAAAATATTAAAAACATATTTTTTAAATGTATTAACTACTGATTTTAGGCTGTTGAAACACAAAAACCGAGATATATCTGCGTGCTGTCTCTGTTTCTTTGTGAGAGGAGTGCGTAAGCTGCGCATCAGCTTCTAATAGAGCTTGTGAGCATTTTTGTCGCTTTATTGGCTTTGAATGATTGCATAAACAGTTATATGCGTCCAAATGCAAGTATCCAGTTGCGAGAGAATGTAAACAGTTGCGAGAGAAAACGCATATGTAACATTATATTGGATCCAGACTTCGGTCTTAAAGGGGAAGCTGTCCAATATTCGTCCTGTCTGCCATTCATGAAAATCTCTCACTGCTCTTGACTAAATCACCTTTTGTAACTAGAATAAGAAGAAAATAAATAAACAAATAATGCTAATGCTAATGATTATGCGTATATATATGCATGACAATAATTACACTGGTTTTCTCTCTTTCTTTCTCTCCAACAGAGAAAATATGTGGTCTATCAAATGAAGCACGCACAATTTTAGAAGACCTGCTAGGATCATAAGATTCTTTCTGAATATTTTCTCCCACATTTTTGTAACCAAAAGAGGTTTTATGAATCAGAAAAAAAAAATCATCAGCCATAATGGCTGCCTCGTATGCAGTGTCGGGTTTCCTTTCACTAATGTATGTTGCGTGTCCCTGGCGGCCTGACAAAGTTTGATGTTTCGCCATGAAACAGGAAGTTGCTGTAACTCAGGCAAGCAATGTCCAATCTGCTCCAAACTTCACACGTTTGACAAGTGTCACGACCGGCTCAAAGCCGTGACAAATGGGAAGGAGGACATAGTCAGGTTGGTAAGTTGCAACAAATATATTTATTAATATAAATAAAGAACATAAAATAAGAAATCAACAAACCAAAACACGGTTCCATCAAACACACAAATGGTCCAAGCATGAGACAGAACCAAGTTAAACTAATCATTACATCAAAATAGACAAAGCAAAACCAAACAACCGGGAGTCAACCCCCACACCAAACAGAGTTGAAACTTTATAGGGAAAGAACAGGTGTACACAATTCCGTTGACGAGCCTTCCAACCACACCCACTGACCGGTCTAAGTGGAAGTACAAGGGACTCGTCACACAAGAGACCTGTCCTGAACAAACACCCATGACCAAATTCAGTTACAGTCATAGC
This sequence comes from Cyprinus carpio, assembly GCF_018340385.1. NCBI lineage: Eukaryota > Metazoa > Chordata > Actinopteri > Cypriniformes > Cyprinidae > Cyprinus > Cyprinus carpio. The sequence goes on from NC_056588.1 coordinate 23,993,483, forward strand.
ACCACCTGCTGGTAACAGGAAGTGACATGGTTAACACTGTTATGGACTCTTAGGAACATATTAAAAAGTGTCAACAAGTGTTAAATATGCTGCCAACATGCTAGAAACATACTAATACATGCTAGCAACACTTAGCTAAGTGCTAAATCATGCTACTAATGCAGTGAAAAAGGAAGTTGCTGTAACTCAGGCAAGCAATGTCCGATCTGCCCCAGACTTCACACGTTTGACAAGAGTCCTGTCCTGAACACATCAACATGCCCATATTCGGTTATAGTCATAGTGCCACCTGCTGGTAACAGGAAGTGTCACGTTTAACACTGTTATGGACTCCTAGCAACATATTAAAAAGTGTCAGGAAGTGTTAAATACACTGGCAACATGTTAGAAACATACTAAAACATGCTAGCAACACTTAGCTAAGTGGTAAAGCATGCTATGTATGCAGTGAAGCAGGAAGTTACTGTAACTCAGGCATGCAGTGTCCAGTCTGCCCCAAATTTAACATGCTTGATAAGTATTCTGTCCTAAACACATATCGACAAGCCCGTATTCGATTATAGTTATAGCGTCACCTACTGGCAACAGGAAGTGACATGTTTTAAATGGTATGGATTATAAGCAACACAGTAAAATATGCCATTGTGTGCTAAACATGCTAGAAATATTCTCAAACATGCTAGCAACATTTACTATGTGCTAAAGCATGCTATTAACACATTGAAACAGGAAGTTGTTGTAACTCAGGCAAGCAATGTCCAATCTGCCCCAAACGTCACACATTTAAAAGGTGGTATATCCTGAACAAACACTGATGCACAAATTCAGTTATAGTCATATAAAACCGCCTCCTGTCAACTGGAAGTGACATGGTTAACACTGTTGTGTACTCCTAGGAACATATTAAAAAGTGTCAATAAGTTTTAAATAGGCTGCCAACATGCTAGAAATATACTAAAACATGCTAGCAACACTAAGCTAAGTGTTAAAGCATGCTACTAATGCAGTGAAACAGGAAGTTGCTGTAACTCAGGCAAACAATGTCCGATCTTCCCGAAACTTCACATGTTTGTTAAGAGTCCTGTCCTGAACACATCAACATGCCCGTATTCAGTTATAGACATAGCGCCACCTGCTGGCAACAGGAAGTGTCATGTTTAACACTTATGGACTCCTAGCAACATAATAAAAAGCATCAACAAGTGTTAAATAGGCTTGCAACCTTCTAGAACCATGCTAGCAACACTTAGCTAAGTGTTAAAGCATGCTATTAATGCAGTGAAGCAGAACATAACTGTAACTCGTGCATACAATGTCCAATCTGCCTCAAACTTAACATGTTTGTTAAGAGTCCTGGCCTGAAGATATCTACATGCTCATATTTGGTTACAGTCATAGCACCAACTACTGGTAACAGGAAGTGACATGTTTTACAATGTTATGCACTATTAGCAACACAGTAAAATATGCCATTGTGTTCTTAACATGCTAGAAACATACTATAACATGCTAGCAGCACTTAGCTAAGTGGTAAAGGATGCCATTAATGCAGTGAAAAAGGAAGTTACTTTAACTCAGGCATGCAGTGTCCAATCTTCCCCAAATTTAACAAGTTTGATAAGAGTCCTGTCCTGAACACATCTACTTGCCCGTATTTGATTATAGTCATAGCGCCACCTGCTGGCAAAAGGAAGTGACATGTTTTACAATGTTATTTACTATTAGCAACAGTAAAATATGCCATTGTGTGCTAAACATGCTAGAAATATTCTTAAACATGCTAGCAACACTTACTAAGTGCTAAAGCATGCTAATGTTACTTTGAAACAGGAAGTTGTTGTAACTCATGCATACAATGCCCAATCTGCCCCAAACGGCACATGTTTTATAAGAGTTCTGGCCTGAGCACATCTAAAGGTCAATATTCAATTATAATTATAGCGCCACCTGCTGGCAACAGGAAATAACTTGTTTTACAATAACTTAAACATGCGATGTCTGATCTTTCCTAAACTTCACATGTTTGATAAGAGTCCTGGCCTTAACAGATCTCAAGGCCAATATTTCAGTTATAATCATACCACCACCTGCTGTCAACAGGAAATTTGGCACAAATATTTACCATTTTATAAGCATATTGCCCAACGTTTGCTGTTCACCTATGGCCACTGGGTGGCGGTGAGCCCGGGTGTGAGTCCCCTTTCATCACTGCTTGCAGCTTTAATTTAGTATGTTTCTAGCATGTTGTCAGCCTATTTAGCACTTGTTGACACTTTTTAATATGTTCCTAGGAGTCCATAACAGTGTTAACCATGTCACTTCCTCTTACCAGCAGGTGGTGCTATGACTATAACCGAGTTTGGCCATGTTGATATGTTAAGAATAGAACACTTATCAAATGTGTGAAGTTTAGGGCAGACTGAACATTGCTTGCCTGAGTTACAGCAGCTTCCTCTTTCATGGTGAAATCTTTGCAATTTAACATCCCAAAGGTCTTATGATGACCCTCACCAAATTTGAAGATTATCCGATTAAAACTGTTGGAGGAGTTCGTCAAAGTACAAGGCATGGAAATGGCAAAAACTGCACAAAAATCGGACAGGAAATTCAAAATAACATGAACATAACATAACTTTTAGGTTTTGGATTTTGTACCAAGATACTTTTTTGTAGGTAATGGTGTGTTACATGTGTGTACCGATTTTCATGCATGTACATGATACGCAGCTCAAGGCGCACTCCTTTGAAAATTAGCAGGTGGCGCTATCGAGCCATTTTTCACAGCCACTTCTGAAACCTATATCAGATGTAAATTTTCGCCAGTTCTGATGTGTGTGCAACGTTTCATGTGTTTTAGAGCATGTTTAAGCCCTCAAAAATGTGATTCATTTCAGAGAAGAAGAAGAAGAAGAAGAAGAAGAAACAGAGCAATTCCAAGAGGGTCCTCGCACCACCGGTGCTCGGGCCCTAATTAAAGCTGCAAGCAGCGATGAAAGGGCCCTCGCACCCGGGCTTACCACCACCCAGTGGCCATAGGAGAACAGCGAACGTTGGGCCATATGCTTATAAAAAGGTAAATATTTGTGCCACATTTCCTGCTGCCAACAGGTGGCGCTATGATTATAAGTGAATATCGGCATGTAAATGTCTTCAGGCCAGGACTCTTACCATACATGCAAAGATTCGGGCAGATCAGACAATTCATGTTTAAATTAGTGTAAAAGAATTAATTTCCTGTTGCCAGCAGGTGGCGCTGAGTTGAGTAAGGGAAGGTTTGTTTATTTTGTTTATTTCGTACACAATGGTAATTCAAAGTGCTTTACATAAAAGAAAGTAAAATAATCATGAAGAAAAATAATAATGATAATAAAACAAGCAATTTTAAAACTTTGGAAATTATTAAAAAATTTACTTATTTAAAATGAATTTAAAACAGTTAAAAATAGAAAATGATTTTACATAAAATACAGTGAATACATAAAATACAGTGCAATTAGTTCGGGCATTTTTCAGTACTCATTCAACAAATGCACAGCTAAATAGATGAGTTTTGAGTCTAGATTTAAATGTGACTAATGTTTTAGCACATCTGATCTCTTCTGGAATCTGATTCCAACTGCGGGCGGCATAGTAACTAAAGGCGGACTACCCTTGTTTTTGTGTGAACCCTTGGTATTTCTAACTTACTCGATCCTAATGAGCTGAGTGGTCTGTTAGGTTTATATTCAGTGAACATATCTGCAATATATTTTGGTCCTAGGTCACTGAGTGATTTATAAACGAGTAAAAGTACTTTAAAATCAATCCTAAATGTAACTGGAAGCCAGTGTAAGGACCTGAGGACTGGTGTGATATGCTCAGATTTTCTGGTTCTAGTCAGAATCCTGGCAGCAGCGTTCTGGATGAGCTGCAGCTGTCTAATAGTCTTTTTGGGAAGGTCGGTGAGGAGACCATTACAGTAGTCCACCCTGCTGGTGATAAAGGCATCAAAAAGTTTCTCCAAGTCTTGACTGAAAACAAAACATCTAATTCTTGCAATGTTTTTTAGATGATAGTATGCTGATTTAGTTACTGCTTTGACATGACTACTGAAACTAAGGTCTGTCTCACAGAATCACACTAAGATTCCTGACTTGATTTTCTAGTTGTTTGTCCCCTAGAGTCAAGGTATGCATTCACCTTGAAAACTTCATCTTTGTTTCCAAATGCAATGACTTCAGTTTTTTCCTTGTTTTACTGAAGAAAGTTCTGGCACGTCCAACTATTAATTTCATCAATACATTGGCAGAGGGAGTCAATGGGGCTGTAGTCATTTGGTGATAAGGCTAGGCAAATCTGTGTATCATCAGTATAGCCGTGATAGGCAATTTGGTTCTTTCTCATTATTTGACTTAGTGGGAGGATACACAGGCTAAACAAGAGTGGTGCAAGTATTGAGCCTTGTGGGACTCCGCATGTCATGGATGTCCACTTAGACTTATGCTCTCCTAGACTCACATAATAGCCTCTCCCTTCTAAGTATGACCTGAACTATTTGAGTACCATCCCAGAAAGCCGACCCAGTTTTCCAATCTCTCTAGTAGAATGTTATGATCGACAGTGTCAAACGCAGCACTGAGATCTAGCAATACCAGCACTGATATTTTGCCAGAATTTAAGCGAATATCATTTATTATCTTATTGAGTGCGGTCTCTGTGCTGTGATGCATTTGTAAACCAGACTGAAAATTGTCCAGGTATCCATTTGAGTTATGTATTTGTTCAGCTGATTAAAAACTACCTTTTCTATAATTTTACCTATAAAAGGAAGATTAGATATTGGTCTATAATTGCTCAAAATGGTGTTATCAAGATTGGTCTTTTTCAGGAGGGGCTTAACCAACTGCAGTTTTCAGGGAGTTTGGAAATGTCCCAGAAAGAGGTGAGGCGTTCTAAACAGTTAAGCACACTTTTGAAAAAAGATGTGGGACGTTTGTCAAGATAGCATGTTGACGATTTTAGGTGCTGCACTATTTCTTCCAAAATTTTGCTATCAATTGCTTCAAAAATAGACATAGTATCTTTTTGATATTGCGGCCAAATCTGTCTGACCTCTGCATTGCTTCAGGATGTGCTAAGGTTTGAGAAGAAATTCTGTCTAGCTGTGGCTAGTTTCACATTAAAAGCATGAAGGCTGTCTTTATAGATGCTATAGTGAATTTCAAGTTTTCGTCTTCCGCCACATCTGCTCGGCTTTTCTGCACGTCTTTTCATAGTCTGAACCGCTGTTGATCTTCTCCTAAACTGATTTCTTTCTGTTTGTTTTTCTTACTGACTATTATTGGAGCAATATCATCAATAACATTCTTAGCTTTTGAGTTAAAGGAATCAAGGAGAATATCAACAGAGTCTGCAGAAATGCTTGGTGTTAAAGATATAGCCTCCATAAACAGCACACTAGTGTTCTCTTTAATGCATCTCCTTCTGACAGAGACAGATCTAGATTCAGTGGTAGCAGAGATAAATATATCAAAGAAAATACAGAAGGGATCAGATAGTGCTACGTCCTTAATAACAATGGATGAAATGTTTATACCCCTACTGATGATTAAATCGAGAGTGTTTCCTCCTTTGTGTGTGGCTCCATGCACATGCTGAATCGGGTCAAAAGTGTTTAGAACTGTTATCATTTATTTTGTAGTTTTGTTTTCTGCATTATCTATGTGAATATTAAAATCCCCTGCAATAGCAAAACAGTCAGACTCTGAGGAAATCACTGATAACATTTCTGTGAGCTCTTCAACAAAGGCTGGAGAGTATTTTGGAGGCCTGTAAATAATGATAAACAGAATGTGTGGAGCTCCTTTCAGCACAATCCCTAGATATTCAAAAGACAAGTACTGACCAAATGACACTTGCTTGCATTGATAGACATCTTTAAATAGAGCAGCCACACCTCCACCTCTCCTAACGTTCCTGCAGACACTCATGAAAGTAAAGTTAGGAGGGGCTGCTTCATTGAGGACTGTTGCACTGCAGCTGTCTTCTAGCCATGTTTCATTTAGAAACATAAAATCCAGATTGTTTGTGGTTATAAAGTCATTGATTAGAAATGAATTATTTTTTAGTGGGCAAATGTTTTAAAATGCTAACTTGATGGCAGTGCTTTGTGTCTTTACATCAATCTTAGTTTGATGCATAATAGGCTGCAGATTAGATGAGTTTGCCCTTCGGCTTGAAAAGGCTTTAGACTTTCTATCACATGATAAAACTGAAATAGACGGGGACCCGACACATATCACTGAGAGCTGCTATCAGTTGTTTTTGGTTCACCTACAGCAGATGGAGGGTTTGGGCCCTGGCGTTGTGGCAGTGGTCGGAGAGCTCTCACAGGAGTAGGGGCCCACAGGCTTTGGTGGTTGGGGGGCCCGCCGTTTTTTTGTTGATATCTGCAGGCTTGCAGTGAATGAGTGGGAGAGTTTAGTCCCAGCATACACCAATTCCTCCTTTTTTTGTGAGAAGCACAGAAGTGGAGATGCTGGAGAGAGGGATAATGTGTCTGGTGGGCGGGGCTGTGTCTCTGGTGTTCCCGGTGACTGTGATATGTTGTCCTGGCTTCCCTGGCTGTTTTCCAGAAAGTCGTCCTTGGGTTCTGTTCCCTGTAGCTGTTTTGATACATCACAGTTTGTCTGTGAGGAGCTCTGTGGGCAGGGCTCAGCCGGGATAGTGTCCATCAGCAGTGCTTGTTGTGGTTGCATGGTGTTATCAGTGTCCTTGTGGGATATGTCAACCACATGATGACTCGGACCTGGTGTGTGTGTGCTGAATGAATTGACACACTCTGCTGAAGGATGATGGAGGGAAAAATAGATATTGTCCTTAAGCACTCTAGCACCAAGTTTGTTTGGGTGGAGTCCATCCAGTTTAAACAGTTGTCTATGGCCCCAGAAAAGATTGAAGTTGTCGATGAAATTCACTCCTTTTATATTGCAAGATCTTTGTAGCCATGTGTTCAGCCCAAGCAACCGTGAAAACATATTTGTTCCCCTTGCTGGGAGTGGTCCACTGATGAACGACTGAACTTTGAGTCTTCAAAGTGTTTCAAAGAGTTCACTGAAGTCCTTCTTAAGGAGTTCTGACTGCTCTTTCCAAATATCATTCTTTCCCACAAGGATGATGATTCAATTTGCAGTCTTGTGCTTCATCAGAATGTTCTGAAGTTCCTTGTTCACATCAGAGACCGTTCCTTGAGGAAGGCAGCATGTTTTTGTAGTCCTGCTACTGATATTTCTGATAATAGTGTCACCCACTATCAGAGTCCTTGGCTCAGCTGCGCTCTGAGCTGAATGCCGCTGTCTGCTCGACCTTGAGTGCCTGTTAGAAGCGGTGTTAGGTGCTGGCTGATCCGATTCATGTTTAATCACATTTGGGGGATTCCTCACTCGCATTCATTAATGCTTCAAATCTGTTCTCAAGATGTATAGGGGGTGGTAGAATACCAGTATTCACAAGCCTTGTCATAGTCGAATCTGGGGTAGAGGATTCTACAGCAGCAATACGAGAAACTCGTGACAATCTGGTGTCTCGTGTTCCTTTGAGTCTCGCTCCCTGTTTGTGCCATCGATTAGTGTGGCGATCAGTTTTGGCTTGTTCCTCTACACTAGGTATAAACTGTTGAGATTCAGAAGAATCATGGAACTCACCGGCTGTATGCTGAGAGGGTCCATGACGACGGTCTGCTGAGTGTTCCGCCTGTTTTGGAAATCCAGCAAATAACTTTGTTTCAAGAACCACAATCCTTTGTAGAAGTTTGCAGCAGTTCATGCAACAATTATATTCAACAGGAGTCATTTTCTCTCTCTTCTGTTTGAATGTAGGCAGTTGTTTTCCCGTCTCCGGAATGTAAGCTGCTGGCAGTGGGAGGCAAAGTCTTCTTTTTGTAGTATTATTCCAGTCCCAAAGAGTTTTTAGTTTTAGTGTTTGTGCCAAAAATCTGTTGTTTGAGCACTGTGCTGATCTGCTGAAGTAAAAATCTTAGAAAAATCAGAGAAAAGTACAGAAATAAGAAGCAAAGAGCAGAGCAGTAAGCTAGAACGTCCGAACGGTAAAGCATTTTTAAAATGACACACTTCCTTCTGCCAGTTGGTGGCGCTATAACTTTGGCTCCTAATAGTCACATCTATGCAATCTGCATCATATAACGAACAAACTTCTGAAGTTTGATCAAAATCAGAAAATGTATGTGGATGTTATAGACACTTCCTGTTTCTCATTTCTCGCCATAATTCATCGTCTCCCCACGGGCAAACCGTTCGAGATATCAAATATCCCTTGGCAATTTTGCATCCCCAATGTCTTGAGATCATGTTCACTGAGTTTCGAGGCAAACAGTTTGGAAAACCTCATAGAAGTATATCAAATTCCAGAGCATGCACTTTTTTAACAACAGCCCTGAATAGCCGACTTAATTTTTGACAGAGCCTATTGCATGAAAAGCAAAAGTTGTTCAGCTCATTGAGATCTATAAGTGTACAGAGTTTCATATAAATACATGCAAGTATGTGTGAGCTATACTTCAAGATTTCTGACTGTGTTCCAGGGGGGTACCGTAGAGACCCTGTGCCACGCCCGGGTCCCAGCCTCTGCGGCATCCTAACTATCATTAATAGTGATATTTGTTTTGAGTTTCATGAAATTCTATGTATGTTATCTGCCTCAAAATCACCAGAAAAGATAGAGAGAGATACTCTTTAATAAAGCAGCAGCGTCAACAAAACATTACATGTACAGTACATACATACAGAGAATTGAAATTGCGTTACTCTCAGACCCCCGGTGCATACAGATAACACTAACAGTAGAGCCTAAAATCTAGATCAAATATAAAATATAAGATAAAACTATACAATAAGGGAATGTAAAAAAAAAGACATAATAGAAAAAAAATTAAAAATAAAAATAAAAATATGGTTAAAAGCAGCGCAAGGCACATGGCAGATAGAGTGCAAACCAGTGAACAAACAGTGCAGATAAAAAGTTTTTAGTGCATAAAAAATAGCTTATTCAGTCTGATTAAAGTGACAAAGGGCTCAAGAGCAGTTATTTTATTAAACTGACTGAAGAGGAGGTAGAATGATGTCAGTTCCATGGTGAATGAGGTAGTGAGCAGACCAATGCTGCACAGAGTGACTGGTGCATGACATCGTATGTTAGTGGAAGGACCTGGGGGGGTGTTCATAGTTCAGTGGTGCCTGGGGCAGAAGAGGGATGGGGGGCAAGTTCGGGAGCGAGTTCAGCTTCCTGACAGCCTGATGGATGAAGCTGTCCTTCAGTCTGCTGGTCCTGGCCTGGAGACTCCGCAGTCTCCTCCCTGATGGCAGCAGACTGAAGAAGTTGTGTGACGGGTGAGTGGGATCACCTGCAATGCAGAGGGCTTTGCGAGTGAGACGGGTTCCATAAATGTCCTGGAGGGAGGGGAGAGAGACATCAATGATCTTCTCAGCTGTTCTCACTATGCGTTGCAGAGTCTTCTGGCAGGACGCGTTGCAGGCGCCATACCACACAGTGATGCAGCTAGTCAGAATGCTCTCGATGGTGCCTCTGTAGAAGGTGTACATGATGGGGGGTGGGGCTCTGGCTCTCCTCAGTTTGCGGAGGAAGTAGAGACGCTGCTGTGATTTCTTGTGACTTAATGTGGTGCATGACTAGCCGTTCGAAGCACTTCATGAGGATGGGAGTAAGTGCAACAGGATGGTAGTCATTGAAGCAGGATGGAGATGGCTTCTTTGGGACTGGAATGATGGTGGTAGCTTTGAAGTATGTGGGAACAACAGCCTGACTAAGTGAGATGTTGAAAATGTCTGTGAAGACATTCTGCTGCACAGTCTCTCAGTACACGCCTATGAATGTTGTCAGGACCCGGAGCTTTGCGTGCATTGATCCTGCTGAAGGATCTCCTCACGCTGTCCGGGGTCAGCATCATCACCTGGTCACTGGGAGGAGGTGGAGTCTTCTGTGCAGTGGAGCTGTTTTGTGCCTCAAAGCGAGTGAAGAAGGTGTTTTTTGTAAGCTCCTCTCTGTGTGGTGTAAACAAAGTCTAAAATGTTATTACCTCGTGTTGGAAAGTTAATGTGTTGGTGTATTTTTGGAAACACACTCTTTAAGTCAGCATGGTTGAAATCCCCAGCTATGATGAGAAAAGCATCGGGGTGTGCTGTCTGCTGCTCACTGATGTGCTGGTACAGTTCATTTAGTGCATCATTCCTGTTGCTGTTGCTGTTGTTGTTGTTCGGGGGAATGTAAACCGAAACGAGCAGTATGGCAGTATATTCCCTCGGCAGATAGAACGGCCGGCACTTAATAATCATAATACTCCACCAGGGGTGAGCAGTGTTTGCAGATCACAAAAGTATCGCGGCACCACGCGTCATTGATGTAAACACAAAGCCCGCCGCCACGGGTTTTTCCTCCCGCGACGCAAGCTCTGTCTGCTCGATAGCACGTCAGCTGGTCGAGCTGAATGGCGCCAGACCGGAACACTGTCGCTGAGCCATGTTTCCGTGAATACAAAAACACAACAGTCTCTTACAGTCCTTTGAGTTGAACGTAGTAATCGGATGTAGTCCAGTTTATTGTCCAAAGAGCATACGTTAGCCAGTACGATGGTGGGGATAGCTGGCTTGTGTTGGTTAGCCGTTAGCCTAGCCTGGTTACTGCCGCACTTACCCCTCTTCTGCTTCCTCTCACGCTGCTTGTGGCGCCTCCGCTGTGGGCGAGATGCAGCAGTGGGGGTCGGTGATGGTGTAGGCCTCCGGAGCAGACCGAGGTCCCGCAGCTCTTCCGCGTGCGTGGAGTTTAACTCTAAAAATGCAGTTCTGCCGACATCCAGCAGAAACTCACGACTGTATGCGCGCTTAAAGACAGATAGACGCTATGACAACGTAAAAACACTGCGACTCACAAGACAAAAAAAACACAAAAAACACCGTTCTGTCGGGACAGAGAGAAGCCGCTGCGTGTGGACGCGCGCCACCATCTTGGTTGCTCTTATCAGAATGGTTGCATTCAGGTTTGACAAGTTGCCATGGCAACAATATTATAGATATTAATATCCCCTAAACAGTTTTATATCAGGGCGTGTTTTTGTCATTATTTTTGATGAAGTTTGAAGCAAATCGAGTAAAAATAAGATGCTGTATTCAAAGCATTTTTTAAAATGACACACTTTCGCTGCTAGTTGGTGGCGCTATAACTTTGGCTCCTAATAGTCTCTATGCAATCGGCATCATACAACGAACAAACCCCTGAAGTTTGATCAAAATATCTGGGTGTTATTAGGCACTTCCTGTTTTTCTCATTTCTTGCCCTTTTTTCAACGCCTCACCTCGACCAAACCGTTCAAGATATCAAAAATCTCTTGCCAATTTTTCATCCCCAATGTCTTGAGATCAGGTTGACTGAGTTTGGTTGTGAATGGGTGGAAAATCCTCAGAGGAGTATATCAAATTCCAATATCAGATTCCAACGTGTGTGCCAATTTTCAAGAGTTTTTTCAGCAGGTTAAGGCCCCCAAAAAGCCCGGTTTAGTCAAAAAAAAAAAAAATAATAATAATAATTAAAACTGCAAGCAGCGATGAAAGGGCCCTTGCAGCCGGGCTCACCATCACCCAGTGGCTGTTGGGAAACAGCGAACAGAAGGCAATATGCTTTTAAAGTGGTTAATGTTGGATAAATGCATCAAATTCACTTATATGTGCCAAACTTCCTGCTGCCAGTTGGTGGCGCTATGACTATAACTGGATATTGACATGTAGATGTTCTCAGGCCAGGACTCTTACCAAACATGTGAAGTTTGGGGAAGATTGGACATTGCATGTTTAATTTAGTGTAAAACAAGTAATTTCCTGTTGCCAGCAGGTGGCGCTATAATTATAATTGAATATTGACCTTTAGATGTGCTCAGGCCAGGACTCTTATAAAAACGTGTGAAATTTGGGGCAGATTGGGCATTGTATGCATGTGTTACAACAACTTCCTGTTTCACTGCATTAGTAGCATGCTTTAGCACTTGGTTAGTGTTGCTAGCATGTTTGAGAATATTTCTAGCATGTTTAGCACACAATGGCATATTTTTTTTCTGTGTTGCTAATAGTGCATACCAGTGTTAAAACATGTCTCTTCCTGCTGCCAGTAAGTGGCGCTATAACTATAACCAAATATGAGCATGTAGATGTCTTCAGGCCTGGACTCTAATCAAACTTTGAGAAGTTTGGGGCAGATCGGACATTGCTTGCATGAGTTACAGAATCTTCCTGTTTCACTGCATTAGTAGCATGCTTTAGCACTCAGCTTAATGTCACAAAGGCCTTATGATGACCCTCACAAAATTTGAAGATGATCCATTTAAAACTGTAGGAGGAGTTCGTCAAAGCTTGGGCCCTAATAATCTTAAGGAGAACAATAGGGCTCTTCGCCCCTTTGGGCTTGAGCCCTAATAATCCTTAGGGAAACAAGAGAGCACTGTGGCCATTGGCTCGGGCCCTAAATATGATACATTATGATCCCTCTTATTTTGTTATAATAATCACATATTCTGCTCGGCAGATGGCCAGATGGGCAAACTCAGTCTTGGAGAGGAATCAAGATCTTCGGGATTACTAGAAGGCTACAGACAGGTGAGTTTGATCAGGGCTGGAGCAAAACTCTGCATGGCAGTGGCCCTCCAGGACCGGGTTTGCTCATCTCTGTGCTAGAGGTATGTAAACTTATGAGCATAACAGTACCTTCTGTAGCTTCTGAAAGACAGGATTAAATGAAAAAATATGGCATGGTCCTGATGGTGCCATAAGAGTTGTAGAATATGTGTGTGTGACTGTCTGATTTAGAGAGCGGTAATCACTGTCCTGGCTCGAGTTTCCATTGCAAGTGTATTCATTATTGTGTTTGTCTTTTGGTTAGTATACATTTTTTATTGTTTCTTTTCAAAATATTTTATTTTTTAATCAGTTTAATGATTTACTGTTAGTGTCTGTGGTTTGCAAAATATTTAAAATATTTTTCACATTCTAAATGAGGTTGCAGTCCTGCTGAGTTTGTTTAATAATATTTGCAGTCCTGTTAAATGTTTGAAAAATAAAAATTGAGTTTTGTTGATGCCTTGCTGTGTTTGTGGCTTTGTTGACAGTTTTTATAAGCGCATATGATGCATTTTTGTATAGAAGTCCCGTAGCATTTAAAACATTAAGTGTACAGTAATTTATAGATGTTAACTGAGACATGAGTGGCCGTTTACGGAGATTTAACTGCTTGTACCCTGGATTTTGCGGAGACTTTACTTCTCATGCACAGGGATGTATGTGGATTTACCGGTGAGTGAGTAAACATTTCCGTCCGTGTCTGGGAGTTTATCGCGTTAGTGAGCGGACTGGAAAACTGCTGCACACAAAACAGTCCCTTTCTGACAGTGTCCAGAAGTCAGAAACGCCAGGGCACATGCACGGAAACTGCCGGTAACATTCCATTTACATGTATGTGCACTGACGTGAACAGTCCGGAAACGCACCTTTTCATGCAGAGAGCATTACAATAGTCCAGTCTGGAGAGAGACAAGAGCTTTGACAAGAAGTTGGGTGGCTTGCTCTGACAGGAAGGGTCTAATCTTCCTTCGGGTCATTGTAGCAATATGGTCTGTGAAGCTTAACTGATGATCCATCACAACTCCTAGGTTTCTGGCTGTCCTGGAAGGAGTTATTGTTGACGAACCCAGATGTATAGAGTAGTTGTGATGTCACGATGGGTTAGCTGCAACCACCAGCAGTTCTGTCTTAGTAAGGTTGAGCTGAAGGAGATGGTTATTCATCCAGCTAGAAATGTCACTCAGACAGGCTGCAATGCGAGCAGCTACTGTCGGATCATCTGGTTGGAATGAGAAGTAGAGTTGAGTGTCATTATCACAGCAGTGATAGGAAAAGCAATGCTTCTGAATGACAGATCCTAATGACGTCATGTAGATGGAGAAGAGAAGTGGTCCAAGTACTGAGCCTTGAGGAACCCCAGTAGCAAGAAGTTGTGACCTAGAAACTTCACCCCTCCAAGACACTCTGAAGGATCTATCTGAGAGGTAGGACTTAAACCACAGGAGTGTGGTTCCTGGTTAATTTTTGTCAAAAGCAGCAGACAGATCCAGCAAGATGAGTACTGAGGATTTGGAAGCTGCTCTTGCCAGTCGCAGGGGTTCAGTAACTGAGAGCAGGGCAGTCTCAGTTGAGTGGCCACTTTTGAAGCCAGATTGGTTGCTGTCCAGGAGGTTGTTCTGTACAAGAAACATAGAGAGTTGGTTGAACACAACTCGCTCAAGTGTATTTGTAATGAATGAAAGAAGGGATACAGGTCTGTAGTTTTCTAGAAGTGCTGGGTTTAGAGATGGTTTTTTAAGCAGTGGGCTCACCCGAGCCTGCTTAAATGCTGAGGGAACTGTACCAGAGTGAAGAAGAGAGGTGTTGATAATGTGAGTAAGTGAAGGTATTACTGAAAAAGAAATCGCTTGAAGGAGGTGAGTGGGAATAGGTTCAAGTGGACAAGTAGTAGGATGACTGGAAAGGATAAGTTTGGAAACGTCCATCTCTGAGAGTGGCGAGAAGGAGGAGAGAGAGAGTGTTACTAGAGAAAGAATTACTAAAACACAAGCTTTAAAAAATAAATAAATAAAAAAATTCACAACAAATGAAACCTTATTGAAAAACATTACCAAACTGTGTTAATGGTACCCCCGGTTTCACAGACAAGGCTTAAGACCAGCCCCAGACTAAAATGTGATTCTATAATTATGCTTTGGCAATACCATGCAAGTCATGCCAATAAAGCCCATTTGAATTGAATTACATATAATTCTGAGCTGTTTCAACTGAAAGAAACTTGCACTGACTGATCTTTAAAAATATCAGCGCCTTTGTTTTGTGTCAAGATGCACACCAGTAATGTTTTTTTCACCAGGCATATTAATGAAAATGACTTAAATGTCCTAATTGAACTATGGCCTAATCTTGGCTTAGTCTAAGACCTGTTTGTGAAACCAGGCCATAAATTCTCAAACCTTTACTAGCACCAACATTACATAGGACTGAAAGTTTTCTTCTAAAATCTTACTCCAGCATTAGTAAATGCAAGTTTGACTAAATTAATTAATTAATTAATTAATAATAAAAAATACTCCAAATGAACTTGCTGGAAAATGCTGTTTGTCAGTGTCCCAGAAGCTCTTCCATTGGCAGTAAACTTCAAATGTCATGAAGCTGCACACCATCTATCCACAGTCTCTGTGAATGGAAATGTTCCAAAAAGAGGCAGGAAAAGTCAGAAAAAAAATTCCTTGAGGAAAGAAAGTGAACAACTGTTTATAAAACATATCAAGTCATTATAAATGGTTCAGATGAGTTAAAGCAATAGACACAGTTTGCATTCCAAAGTTTATATACACCTTGCAGGTCTCTGCAAAAATGTTAAGAGAGTAGAGGGGTAGAATCATTAAAAAATTGCAATTTCTGCTCTGATGAAGCAGTTTATTCTGCAAGGTCTATGTAAACTTTGACCCACATCTGCATCACCTAAGAGGTGAATTAACTCAACCATCAGGGCAACATCGTAGTAGAATACTGGGAGATATTCCTTCAGATTTTCTACAAACACCAGCTTTTCCTGATCACACCATCTTCACTGACACTGGCCTTTAAAAACAAACATTTTTTATTCCTACTTTACAGGGAATAAAACATAACTTTATCAATTACCCAAATGTAGATAAATATCCCAAAATCTAGGAAAATTAAGAAAGGTACCTTTAATTTTGCCTTTAATAATGCCTTTGCAAGCTTCTCTCACACATCTTACTGAAGAATGTTCCTGTTTTTTACCACGACTGACACAGCAAAGCTGCTGTCCTCTTCCTTTGGTTTGTTACCTGTAAAATATATGATGATTAAAGGGGGTCTGTAAATGCACATCTTGGAATGTATTACTTGCGAATGGAAAAGATTCAAAGCATTTAAAATCCATAGGGATAGGGACTGACTTAATATAGCACTATAAGGGACTGAATTAATATAGCACAAGGGATAGGGACTGACTTAATATAGCCACTTTTACCATCTCATGTGTGATCAGGTGAGCTGACTAGGCAACAATTCATTAAAAAACATACTAACATCACCTCTTCAGTTTACTGGTCTGTGTATCCACCACTGTATTCTGCAGTAACAAATCTGTGTCTGATCCAGCAAAATGATATAACTCTCCAGATAAGCACAAAAATATACCATATTACAAACACAACCAGTAATGGAACATCTCACTCTTCAAATGCAAAAAAGAAAATAAATAAAAACAACAACAACAACAACATTATTTCTAGAGGTGGCTGATATATTGAATATTACTGGTGGTTATAACAAATTAGATACATTACAAGATGGATCTTTGAATTTTGTTCAGTAGCGTTAAACTTTAATTTTTAATCGTTTAGGTTAAAAAATTCAATTCTGCTATTTTCAGCAGCCAAATTTCTTGGTCCACGCACGCAATAACATTCCGATATCAGAATTGCATTCACAGATAACGCTTAAACTATAGGACACGATTAATTCCCCTCGCGATTCTTATATACAGTATGAGTGGTCAACCCAAGAATGAGCTTTTTGTCTGCAAAAGTTGCTTTTTTTTTTTTTTTTTTGCACAGCTTTTTGACCGCTGAGTGGCGCTTTAACCACAAGTTATCAAACAAGCGCATCAAAACACATTTTTGCAAATAGCCGTCAGCTTTGGCTAGCCAATGTTGTTGCATTTGACAGGCTGCAGTCGGGAAAATGAAAGAAAAACACTGTAGTTTAAAATATTTAATTTCGCAGATGAAAGTGTTAGTACTTATGAAGTTTATGTGCGTTTTCTTAGAACAAATTCAAGCAGGATAAATGTCAATGCCTATGAGCCTGTGCTTTTTTTTCTAAGCTACACAGTATTACACCATAATTTTAGTATTTGAAACATTTAATAGCTGTGCAGTATTATATTCATTTAATATTGAATTAGTGTTATATTATCCTAAAGAAATGGTGGTTACTTTGCATTAAAGAGGTAGCCTATTTTAGTGAGCTAGGCTTACATGGATTAATATTCAAAATGCAAAAATATATCTCACATATTAGGCCTATATTTGTCACAATACATTTTAATTTTATATATTTAAAATAAAACCGCATGCTTTTTTGTCACGCATATACTTTGTTACCTGCCTTTTATTTTGACAGATAATTTCTGACGGGAAAAAGATATCGGTCTGTACACCGACTAAGAAATTGTTTGCGTGTGTTTGATTTCTTTTATTTTAGTACAACGTGAGGCACTGTATAATTTCGATCCCCTTACTCACGGCCTAATTAAAAGAACAAATGACTAAATTAAACTACACCATTTAGCTAAATCATTGATGAAACTTCAAAGAATGGATGGATTAATAAAACATCCTCAAGTTTAAACTCAAGTTCTCTCATTATCCAATCACAAAATGCCATGCCAGTATAAAGTAAAAAATAAAGCATCAACAAGTGTTGACATTTCTCAACATCACAGCAGTAATGACTTCTGAAATACTTTACTTCTAAAGTCGCTACTATATCTAGATAAAATTGTAACCATGCAGCCATCAGCTACAGTATCACATCAGACAGGGACTATAGATCCCCTGAGGAACAGTTCCACTCATTCTCTACTATAGGAGAGGGAAGAATTGTATAAACTTGGTTAAATCATCTAAACCAACAACATGTATGTTAGACCCTATTCCATCTAAGCCTCATTAAAATTGTGCTTCCGAAGTCATTGATCCTCTTCTGACTATTATTAATTCCTCCTTGTATTAGGGTATTGTCCCAAAATCCTTCAAAACTGCGTTGTTATAAGCCTCTCATCAAAAAAACCACAAACTTGACCCCCAAAGAACTTAGTTAATTATAGTACCGATCCTCGAATCTCCATTTTTTTCTTTCAAAGATACTAGAAAAGGTAGTATCCTCACAATTATATTCCTTCTTAGAGAAAAATGGCTGGGGAGGAAAAATCTGTGAGGATTTCCAGTCAGGATTTAGACCGTATCATAGTACTGAGACTGCTCTCCTTAGAGTTACAAATGATCTGCTCTTATCATCTGATCGTAGGGGTTGTATCTCTCTATTAGTGCTATTGGATCTTAGTGCTGCGTTCGACACTATTGGTATTACACTATTCTTTTGCATAGACTAGAACACTTTGTTGGCATTAATGGAAGTGCATTAGCATGGTTTAAATCATACTTATATAACCGCCATCAATTCGTAGCAGTGATATGAGAGAAGAGGTATCATATCGTTCACCAAGTGCGTATGGAGTACCTCAAGGCTCAGTACTAGGGCCGTTACTCTTCACGCCTTTACATGTTACCCTTGGGAGATATCATCAGGAAACACGGTGTTAGCTTTCACTGTTATGCTGATGATACTCAGCTCTATATTTTCTTCGCGGGCCTGGCAAAACATACCAATTTGAAAAACTAACGGAATGCATAGTCTATAAAAAAAACTGGGATGACGAGTAATTTCTTACTGCTAAATTCTGAAAAAACAGAGCGTGTTAATTATAGGGCCCAAAAGCTCTGCATGTAATGACCTAGAACGCTAGTTGTCTTTATTTATTAAAACAAGTTTATAAGAGTCATGCATCCATTTAATTTTGATCAAGAAACAACTAATGATTTGAATTGATGAGTGCCATCGGCCATTAGATCATTTTAAAACTCAAATAGCCTTCAATTTATAGGTTATAACTGCATCTGTCTCGGTTGTAGACTGTAAACCATACTGTAACCTAAAAGAAATGTTGATTCTATTATTATTCAATATTCAAGTGTGTTTGTGCGAAAATTATTAATGAACATGCATGACAGGGAGACGCCCCTCTACGATCACTTGAATTTTTTCTTGATAATGAAATCAACTAAAAATGCGGGGGGTGTCTCACATACATGAGAAATACATATCTACAAAAAGCTTGAGATGTCTACTTTTAAACTAACCAATTCAAAAACGAAAGCATTATGTAATCTGTGATGCTGCATATTCTCTTTTAAGGCGCGTTACAGTATACTGTGGAAATGAGAGTTCAGCAACTGTGAATTTCATCTTTGCAGCCAACAAGGAAAACATTAGTTTAGTTAATAAATCATTAAAATGTCTCCTTTTTCTTTTTCACATTATTAGGCTACTTCTGCCTGTGAGTTGTGGCAACTAATGCATGGGCTTGAGCGCGGAATAATTAAGACTCATTAATGGATTATAGCATGTAATTTAATATAAACGTGCGATTAGATTAAATGTGACTTCTAGAACTTAGAAAAAATCTTATGTGGGGGGTAGACCCATTTAAATACCTCTAGGACTCTTGTTTAAAGTTTTTAAAGCATTTTTATATGCGTTTTCTGATGTCTGAACTCCTGTTTGGGATTAAAAAAAAAAACATAAAGAGATGGTTCAATATATTTGTAATGAATAGGCTAAATTCTGTGAGAATTTATATTTCACACTCTAAAAAATATTTTTTTGACACAAAAAAAAAAAAAATAAAGCAACAGTTTGTTGCATCTTTTTTTTTTTTTTTTGAGTTAAGGCAAATTCTTCTGAAATGAAGTATATATAACTAATAAACATATTGCGCTAGTACAGTAAAGTCAAACATTTGAAGGTGGATCAAGAACCTTTCCTTCAAAGTTGTCCTAAAACCTAGAAACCAAAATGTGGTTCTTGTCTTAGGATTAACTTTTTTGATCCACTTTCAGATGTTACTGTAGATACTTAGAAAATGGTGTGAAGTCTAAACCTAACAACTGATTAAGTTGAATACTCAGAAAATTAAGAGCTCCGGTAACCTTTATATAACGTTCAGTTATAAGTCATTTATAAATTAATTAGTTAATGATGAACTAATCATTTATCAAAACAATGACTATATCTTCATAAATGATTAATGAGTGATAAGTTTACATTTTAGTAATGTGATTTATTAATTCAAGTGATAAGTCACTTATACGTTATTAGTTAATGCAGGAATTCATTATTTATAAAACATGATTATATTTTCAGAAATGATTAAGTGGAAATGCTAATGATTTACAAAGGTAAGGTCTCGTGCAAAAATAATCAAATCATGAAATAAGTCAAAACAGAACCACTAGTAGATTGGTTTTTAGAAGTAATTAGCGCTGATACATTATTTATCAATTGTAAAAAAATCATTAGTATTTATGTAAAAATTGTTTCAGTGGTATCACCTATCTCCAATAAACAATTGTTAATCAGGAACAGATGATGAGACAAACCATTAGTAACTAATCAGTATTGATCTTTCGATAAGGTTTGTAAGCTGGCCTGTTGTGTCAAAAGCACAAAAACTGCAGATATGCTATAGCCTATTTTTAAAGAAGAGCAATTCCATTGTTTTGAAGTGGATGCACATTTATAATATGCCTATTCATGGTGATTCCAGTGATCCCAGCGGGTTTGTGTTAAATCCTTTCACTAATCAGCACCGAATTATGTTTCGGTGTGGAGTGTGTGGGATCTAGTGATAAAGTGAACCTCTCGACTGCTTGCTTTTACCTTCCAACTGAAGCTCACATCATGTGCACAGAGTTAAAGCCGCCATGTGAGTCAGAGAAGAACCGCTGTCTATACCCTCACCAGTCAGCATTTTCCCTGCAGTACCACTCTACAAAGTGTTCAACACCATTCATCACTTGTAATGTGTTAACATATCATTTGTAGACCTTTCTACCTGTGTCACAAATGATTTGTATATGTATACAAGTCATTTATAACCTTTCTGCATACCTAATCTAAAGTGAAAACGATTCATCACTTGTAAATGTGTTTACAGATCATTTGCAGATCTTCCTGTTACAGTGAATCCATCTCAGTCCTCCACTTTAACCCAAGCCTGAACTTTAATTTTTTTTAACCCTCTTAAGTCGACACTTATTTACTTTGAGGCAGACATTTTGTCCTGATAA
>NC_056588.1:24014754-24014853 GCF_018340385.1 Cyprinus carpio
TTTTCCTCCCCAGCCGGCACATGACCGACCTTCAACATAAGGTCAGTTGTGGTTTCAACATTGAAACAACGTTGATTCAACGTTTAAAGCTGAACGGTT
>NC_056588.1:24016132-24033626 GCF_018340385.1 Cyprinus carpio
GGGGTTCTGGGGCCGCAGGAGGCGTCCTTAGGAGGTGGGGGTACTGTCACGGTTAAGGACTGCACCGTCTCCTGCTGGTGTTGTGACGTTCATGTTAATTGTT
Organism: Cyprinus carpio; assembly: GCF_018340385.1. Taxonomy (NCBI): domain Eukaryota; kingdom Metazoa; phylum Chordata; class Actinopteri; order Cypriniformes; family Cyprinidae; genus Cyprinus; species Cyprinus carpio. The sequence goes on from NC_056588.1 coordinate 24,016,236, forward strand.
TTCATGTGGTGTTATCCGCTGATCGGACTGATCAGCGGCAGGTGCGGATCGTTTACATCAGGCTATATAATGCGTTCTTCGTCTCTTGTTGTCAGATCGTTGTGGAGCGTCCGCGTGGTGTAGTTCTAAATCGGTGTCGGTTCCTTGCCTCTTGCTCTCCCGTTTCCTGTTCGGTACGTCACGGTTTTTCAAATTGTTTACGGATATAGCGCCTTCACCCACTCCACCAACGCAATTCCAAGGGGAGTGTGGTTCCTCACCATCTCCACCAACGCAACAAGGGAATAGTGGGTCTTCACCAGTTCTACAGCGCACTCAAGGGAATATACTCACCCTGTCTGTGAGCCATCAAAGGCCTGCGTCATTATCAGGAGCTGTCATCATCTTAGTGTCAATAAAAACCATCATATCCTCGCAGTTGACTCCTGTGCTTACACGCCGCGACGTATGTTTCCAAAATAAAACTGCTGTTTTACAATTATGGAGCATGTGGTAGTTTATTGAAGTGATTTAAGCCATTAGCGCCAGTCATTTGATTTTAGCCTATAATGTACCGTGTGACAAATGCAAAATGGAGCTAATGAACATACGTTGTGTATTTATACGGGCAAGGTACACGGTTGAAACACGTGTGTATCAAAGTTGATCACTTTCAAAATCAAACACCGAATTCAACGTAAGCCAACGTCTACAGAGTACGACGTAATTCACCCAGATGGAAGTAAAGACGGTTGAAACGGCACGTCGCGATTTCAACAGGAATCAATGTATGATGTTCAACGGTGAATAAACCGTGAAATTCCGGCTGGGTCAGAAAAAAGAAAAATGAGCACTTTATCCAGCAGAAGATCATAAACAGGAGTAAAGTCTCTTTTTTATTGTATTTGTATATACTTGTTACTAGTTTTCACCATTAACGGTCAGTGTAAACATTTTATAGTTAGACTTTTTACAAAGACTTTTTCCAAACTATAATTCCTGACTAAATGAGTAATCAGTGACATAGTACGACGTGTTTCAATAACAATATCACACTAATATACCATTCATAAAGCTTGATGTAATTAATATCAAGGGTAACATAATAAATGTAAACTGTAACAATGTAACAATCATTTGATGTTCTTGTCAATTCCATACCCCTCATAAACCTAAAAAACCAAACAACTATTCTCAGCTCTTTTCAACATTAATAAAAAATAAATATAATAATAATAATAATAATATGATGATGATAATAATAACAAAAATGTTTTTTTTGTAGGAACAATAAGATTGTTAAAAGGATTTCTGAAGAGGATTGTGTGACTGGAAGTAATGAGTGCAAAAAAGTCAGTTTGAAAGTCCAGTCTTTGATTGTTCCTAATAAACTGTGTTAAACTGCACTAACCAAGTGAATATTAAATTATGTGTGGGATAATTAAAATATATTCTAAATAAAAACTCCAAACATAAAATCTTATATACATTTATTTTGTCCTCACTATTCTTCTTGTCTGTAACTCTTCCCCTCTCAGTGACACAGCTGGCTGACTGGGTCAAGATGCATGCTCATTTATGCAGGCCTTCTGTCTTCTCAGCGTGTGGACTTCATGATTAGTGACGCCTCTACTTGCATATGACGTTTACCAACAAAAAAGTGCTTCGAAATTTTCAATCAATATATGCTTTGTCTGTAAGTGACGGTAAACAACGATGAATTTTCACATAATTTAGAAAAAAACAAATTCTAGGCTACACGCTCCAGTTCTCAAAGTCCTGGGAACCAATTCCTGTATGTGTTTTATTCCTTTTTCAAGTGATTAACATTTCTAGTTTTTCACTAACCAGTATAACATTTTTTTTCTCAAAAAACAATCATGTACATACATGTGCTCACATATTATATAGCCCGTTTGTGCTATTACAGTGAGATTATGACTTTAGCCATTTAGAATTTATAAGAAACTGAAAAAAAGCACAACTGTCAGGGCTGACGATAGAAACTTCTCCAGGCCCCAAAAATACCCTTAGACTCCAGAGGGTTAATAAATAAATTAACTCTCTGCCACCATTTAATCAGCACTTGATTGTTTATTTTTTTATTATACCTTTCTGCGAAGCACTGCAAAGGGGGTCGAGGACACTGTTTAGGTGGTGTGCGGCTTGCCGGTCCTGTGGTTTGTTGAGTGCCATTTGTTTGCGTCCTGTGGTTGAGTGCCACACATTTTGTTCCAGATAGTTCATGAACTTTTTCCTGGGCTGTGCTGAAACTTTCTCAATGTTTTTTTGTTATATCCCTGTCATCCCTTACGACATCTCACTGTCCTGTCTCAGCTGTTTGTCTCATTGTTTGCAAAGTCATCTAGAAAAGTTCTCAATCAGACTGGTACCCCCAAAAAAGGGGGGAGAAAAACCGAACTGAGTGTTTGAATGAACTGAGAGTGTCAATTTGAACGAACTGAGACTGAGTGGAAAAGTTAAACGGAATCATTAATTGATCATAAGAAAATCATTTGAATTAAAGTCATTAATGTTTTCGTGTTTCAAAATGAGTTAGTTGAAGTGAACTCATTTGAAATGAGCTATTCAAACTGAACTATTAAGAGTTTATGTAATCCATCCAGTGTTGTTTGTAAATCGTTTGTGTCCTGAATATATTTTGTCGAAACTTGTATTTGATGGTGTTATACAGGAGTGTTTGAAATTGTTAACCTTTTGGAAGGTTTACCAAGGTTGAAAAGAAATTCCAGAGAACTTGTTTTTATTATTTTTATTTTTCATTTTATTCTATTGAAACAAATCAAAAAAACAAAAATCCATTTTCCTAATTATTTGACATCAAGGTGTATGCCCATGCCTCCAAGCTTTCTTAGTTGTTTTGCTAACCTAAACGTTCTTGTTTCTATTTATTTGGTTATATATTATACGTTTACTTATTTCCAGTTTTGTATACCTATTTAAATTTTATGTAAGGTATTTGTTATTTTATAGTCTCGCTATTAGGCATAGCTGTGACATAGAGGCATGGTGTATTTTTATTCTTTTGTTACTCAAAGTTCTGTTTTAGATATAGGCTAACGTAGAGTTTGACATTGTTGGATTTTGTTGTTGCATTCAAGCAATTGATGCCGAAACTGCCGCTAATTCGTTAAGTGAAAGTAAAATGGCACACAGCGATTTTAAGCTATTTTTAAAACCGCGGGAAAGATAAAGGAAGAGGAGATGGGAAGTGGCGGTGTGAACATCAAATGAACAATTGCTTTATGCCGGAATTGCCCGCGCTATTTGAAAGTGAAAAAGGAAAAGCATTGAAAACAGAGATGGAGAATGCCCCCACCCCCACGGTGATTATTGGTGTTGTCATACGTCGATTAACCGGTGGGAAAATTTCCTCACTGTCACAACCCTAATCACATGCTTATACTTCAGGGAGTCACCGTATTGACACCTACTGACCTGAAGCCTTTTCACTACCTTTTCCTGTAGCATATTATACAATAGTGTAAGATAAAACATACACACATTGTGCATATTGAGACTCAAAGCACCAGAGTGGGGACCAAGATCCTTCATTCTCAAATCTTCCAGGGTAACATTTTAATTTCCCCTGACGGGAAACAAAACTTACAGTTTGTTTACAAAAAGTAATATGGAACTTTCTTATCGTAACAAAACTCTTAACGGCTGGCCAAAGAATATTGCATTTCCCCCCCCCCCCCAATCCCCAGTCCAATGTGTTGTAGGAGCGCCGCCCCACCACTGTGCTCCCCCCCCCCTTCTTCTTGTGCATTTATACCATCTAATCATCGATACAAGGTCCCAAGATTTAATAAGTTACAAATTAAACCATACATCAGGCTGTCCTAGAGGATAAATAAGAAATGAAAACTTTTTTTTAAGTTTATATTTGTATTTACTATCTATGTCCATGTGAAATTGTGGTTTGTTGTAAACACTTATGCACAAGAAAAAAAATTATGACTTTGTGTCTGACAATAAAGGTTTACATCTGTATCTCCATTTATGCTTAAAATTACATTCAGTCTAACTTGACTTATATTTAGGAAAAACGTCGAAAATAGTATTTTGACACTATTAGCTATGGGAATCCATTTTTTTCATTGTTTGTTATATGGTTTTAAAATATCCTCCAAAACCAATACACCCGCATAGGTCGTTGTTTTTTAAAATCCCTGAAATTATGAACCCATCAGACGCATATCAGGTCCTTCTCAAAACTTATAGCATATTGTAGTGGGGAAAAACGTTAATGTATTTTCCATAATGTAATGTATAAAAATTAAACTTTCCGACTTTTAAGGATTCATTGCACACCCACTGACATTATATCAGGTCTTTTATGTTTTAATACCGATGATTTTGGCAGATAAGCTCATGAGAAACCCAAAACTTCCGTATCTCAAAAAAAATTAGCAATATTTCATAGATACGACTCAATAAAAGAAAAGTGTTTTTTATACAAAAAAGTCAACCTTCAAATAATTATGTTCAGCTTATGCACTCAATACTTGGTCGGGAATCCTTTGCAGAAATGACTGCTTCAATGGCAGTGTGGCATGGAGGACAATCAGCCTGTGGCACTGCTGAGGTGTTACGTGAGAGAGGCCCAGGATGTGTTCGATATAGTGGCTTCCTTAAGCTCATCCAGAGTTGTTGGGTCTTGCGTCATCTCAACTTTTTCTCTTCACAATATCCCCCACAGATTCTCTATTGGGTTTTCAGGTCAGGAGAGTTGGCATTGCAGGCCAATTGAGCCCACAGTAATACCAATGGTCAGTAAACCATATTACGGCCAATGGTTTTGGCACTGTGTGAGCAGGTGCCAGGTCGATTGCGTTACTGAAAAAACGAAATCTTCATCTCCATAAAGCGTTTTTCAGCAGATGGACAGCATGAAGTGCTCCAAAATCTCCTGATAGCTAGCTGCATTGACCCTGCCCGTGATAAAATAAAACACAGTGGACCACACCCACAGCTGACATGGTACCACACGACCATCACTGACCTGTTTGGGTACTTTGTACACTGGACTATTCAGGCATATTTTGGCATTTCCTTCTCCCCAGTCTTCCTCTAGACTCTGGCACCTGATTTCCGAATGACATGCAAAATTTGCTTTCACTCCGAAAAATTCAAAAAAAAAAAAGTACTTTGGGACACTGAGCAACAGTCCAGTGCTGCTTATCTGTAGCCCAGGTCAGGCGCTTCGCCGCTGTTTCTGGCTTCTGTTCAAAGCACACGCCCTGTGACACGGTGGCTTGCGATGTTTCTACTCCAGACTCAGAAAAAGAAGACATGCTTATATCGCAGGTCCCCAAGTCTGGGAATCGTCCTTCTCCACAATCTTCCTCCAGGGTCTGAGTCACCTCCTCTCGTATTGTGCAGCGTTTTTTTGCCACACTTTTTCTTGCCCACCCACAGACTTCCCACTGAGGGGCATCTTGATACAGCACCCTCTGGGAACAGCCTATTCGTTCATCAGATTTCTTTTCAGGGTCTACCCTCTCGCTTGAGGGTGTCCAATATGCCAAATCATGGTTGGGTTAAGCGCAGTCTACCCATGATTGCGGTTTGAGTAATGAACCAGGCTGGGATGGTTTTTTAAAAGCCTCAGGAATCTTTTGCAGGTGTTTAGAGTTAATTAGTTGATTCAGATGATTAGGGTTATATAGCTTGTTTAGAGGAACCTTTTCATGATAATGCTAATTTTTTGAGGGACAGGAATTTTGGGTTTTCATGAGACTGTATGCCAAAATCATCAGTATTAAACAATAAAAAGACCTGAACTCATTCAGTGGTTGGTGACTGCAAATGAATCGAAAATATATGATTCCATTATCATTACAGTATGGAAAATAATGAACTTTTGTCACAATATGCTATTTTTTTGCAAAGGACCTGTATAACTACTAAGTCTTAGTCCCCTATTAGCAACCAGGACCACTTTAATATTAATGCTTTGTACTCTTTTATCCTGTGCCATAATCTGGGTTTCATAGAGACCAGTTGGGAGAGCACTTCATGTTAAATGACACTATTGCAATCATGTGATCATGAGTTCCATCCCAGAGAGAGGCACATGCTAATAAAATGTATATACAACTGTAAAATCACAATTTTGCATGATTGGTGTGAGCGTTGGGTTTAGGGGCAGGGGTAGGTGTGGTTCATTTGTACAAATTCATATGAATTCGCCACCTAGGTAAAATATCCACAAAACTGCATTGAAATAAACACGCAATTTGATTGGTAAGACAGGTCATACGTAATTTTTATGACAAACCGACGCAACTGTAACCAGAGGATACTAGAAATCCTGTGGCTGCTGAACAAAACTTCACCATTTCAAGATTGTGTTTAAAACAGTATTTTAATTTACATATCGATAAAGAGAAAAAAAAGATAAGTGTCTAAAAAAAATTAAACTAAAAAAAATCATTTAGAAAAGTGATGTTTGGCACGGTTGCTCTGAGTCTGTGTCTCCCTGGGTGGCCAACTAGAGTCTCACCTTCCCCACCTTATGTCTACATTCGTACAGAAAATAAATTTCCCGCTAGCGAGAACTACTGTTCATTCACTGGTTTCATTGTGTCAGCGTACCAGTACCTTGTGCACCTGTCTGTAAATACCTGGTTGTTGTCTAGCCTTGTCGGAGGTCTTGTAAAATGACACGGTTTGGAGTGGTTCTGGATGTTATGTTCTGTTGTTCTGGATTGCCTTACCTCGGATTGTGACCTTGACTGCGATGTAAATGGAGACGTGGAGTATCTAATAAAACCAGACTGCAATGGATATACTGTTTGGTGGTGTCTTGACAGAAGGACTACGTAATGGCCTACGATCCAGCGGGTGTGGGAGTTTCGAATCGTTTCGCCAGCCACAAATGGAGGAACGGAGGGGGAGACGCTGGAACTTAAACCACCCTTCGTCAATAAGGGGGGGGGTGAGGAGTCAAGAGTGAGGTGGGTGGCCTGGCGCAATTGTTTGGACCAGGCGGTTGGGTTGGGTATAATGATGCAGCACTGAAGGACTTGTAACATGCTGGATGACCTTTGCTCAATGGGAGATGAAGGGGCTGGAGATCCTAGACTGTGGGGGTTTAACCGTTACCTGTGCCATCGAGTCAGTGGGATACATTCAACCACACTTGAGTCTCCAGCCAAGATGGACGCCAGCCAGCGCACAGAGCACACAGCCATGGCGCCAGCCCTAAGCGCCACAGCACAAGCTTGCCGCCAGCCACAGCGCACAGCACAAGATGGCCGCCAGCCCGCGGCCTAAAGCACAAGATGGCCACCAGCCCGCGCCACAGCCTCAAGATGCGCCGCGGAGACCAGTATTAGTTACTCTTAAGGAGACGTGGTGCCAGGATCCAGGGTCCCAGGAGTGTTACATCACGGCCGCTGAGCCAGCGCAATGCCAAAGATGGCGCACAAGTTGTTTTCAGTCACCACAGACAAGCGGTCGCCAGCCCACGGCCATCAGCACAAATGGCCGCCCAGCCCAGCAACCCCAGCACGAGTAGTCGACCGCCAACCCTGCACCACTGCCCAGGATGGGCGACTCTAACCGTGGTTCGGCATGGACAAGATGGTTGATCGACTTGCGTCAGAAAAATTTACCACTAGCTTATCTGTCATCAGTTATTGTGTTCAGCTTGTCACAATTACTGTTGCACCTGTCTTTAAATACCTGGCTTGTTCTATCATTGTACGGAGTCCTGTTGAATGTCACCCTGTGTTTGTCGTGGTTTCTTGGAGTTGTTTAGAGTTATTGGTTCGGACTGCTTACCGGATTTGTGACCTTGCCGGATGATGTAATGAGACGTGGATTATCCATAATAAACATACTGCAATGGATCTACCTGTTTGTGCTGGTTGGTCGTGACAGATTTAGTTTAATAAGATAAAGATTGGTCCAATTACATGAGGGGAATTAGCCCCGCCCTAACCAGGTGGGGAAGGTGATCACGTGATGATGCAGCTTTTTTGTTTTTTTTGTTTTTTTTTTTGACAGAAGAAGCAAGAGACCGAGAAGCAAGCGATGAGATCCCAAAAGGAGAGGACAAAATGGTTTGAATGAACAAACTAACAGTTGTAACAGAAAAATTTACATGATAAATAGATTTTGAGATAAGAGTTGGAGTTGAACATTATTAGTCTAAAATGACCACGGGGTGAATTAGCGTGTGCTACTGGGGACGATCCAGGGCCCTGAAGTTGAATTTGCCTTTCTGTAAATTTCATAACTGAAAAATCTCACTCTTGGTCGGTGAAGGTGAATAATATCTCATATTAAGGTGTTATTTTGTGCTAGATGTTGGTAAAATTTCATTTAAACTGTAGTTGTATTATGTCCAGTTTGTATGTAAAAGATGCATATAAAGTTAATCTTCGGTTGTAAAATGAAAACAGCTATATTGTGAGAATGTGTTAACTAAAACTCATGCTTTCGAGGTAAAAAGTTACTTGAGCAGTTTACAACATTATATTTAATGTTTTTTTTTTGTCATGTATTCCGAGCTATGAGCTAAACGGCTGAGCGTGGTGGGAGGCATGCCTGTGGGCAGATGAGGCCAACCACTTCAGTTAACAAAAAATGCCTCTTTGCACCACATCTAGGCAAATTCACGGCTGCTAACGTTAGATTCTAAAAATAATTCCTAAAAGAATTTGGAGATTTCCTCTCAGACCGTGTTTGGTTATCGCTGATAAAGCGCTCATTTTTGGATATTTTAACATTCAGTTGATAATAAAAAATTATGCATTAGGAACTGACATTTACGACGTATTAAACTGTTTTGGAGGTAAAGCAAAACTGTCACGGGGCCCATTTCATCGTTTTATACTTACGATACAATTTAATTATATCGCATGGAATCGATCTTTACAGGACATAGATATCGTACCTCAAAAGGATTACGTTAATGACCAATTCCTTGTAGCGTGCATTCTGTGTATGTGATACTAATTAATAAGTTCGGTTACCGTAGGGCAGAACTATTGTGCCAGCCACCAAAGACAGATCACAAATAACTTGCTTTATCCAACTGCTCGGTGATCCATAAATACACCTTGAAACTAGACAAAAAGACTGGCAACCTGTGCACTCTCTTCTCTAATACAGTAGAAGCGGATTGCCCCCATCAAACTGAAAAAGATTAGAAAAAAACGTACTGTGCAATGGTACAACAGTCATACCCACGCTATGACAGTAACTTAATGCCAACTGGTTTAGAATTAAAAAAGCTTGTTGAAGTTAACAAAATAATTCGAAAAATATGGCATTGCATGTAAACCGCTGCGGCATTTTAACGCATTGACTTTTTTAAGGTCTTCGCATTATTATGGGCTGTGAAATGCAACATGGTGGTATAGTTAAGCCATGAATATTTCCGTTACAAAACAAAAATCTTTAAACAGATGTGCATAATCAAAAATGTTCAGAAGCCATATTCACCTTGAGATTTCACTTCCCAAAATATTCGATCTGTTTAAAAAATACCATGTGGTGTTTGGTCAATATAACAGGCCAGTTTCAGGCCAGTTATGCGCTTACAATTCGCGTCCACAAAAACGCTCACACAAATCCCAGTCGGTTCAAATTCGACCGTAAATTCAACGTTTACCTCATCGGGAACCAGCAGGAAACATCAGTAGATTACCGAGCATTAATCTCATGCTGCAGGTAGGTAATCTTCACCAGCAGCGAAGGTTTCAGCGCATCGTCGACAAGCATCAAAGCAATAGGAGCCGAGAGGCCTTCATAACGGTCATTTGCCTACAGGAGGCCGCGAGGACGGCGTGAGCGATATCAGGCCTATATTAAGTTGTGTTTAAAATCATCATTATTAAAAGTGGTTTAAGTGCAGTGTTTGTTTCGTTTGTCGGATGTAATTGTACTTGCATTATTTCTGGCCAGCAATACGGAGCTATTTAACAGGGTATTTTGGAATGTATGGAAAGACTCAGTTCCCGCGTGGAAAAATGCGGTTGGACGCCTACCCCTTGACATGACTACCTGGAGTTTATCTGACTCATCAAGAATTGCGTCTTTTTAAGAGCTGTGACAATTTAGTTACATCCCACCTGATATTTTCGAGGGGCATCACAGAATTTTATCTGCTCAGTATAGGTTCGACTAAAACTTGTCAGACAGGGGAGACGCGCCTCGGACTATTCTGCAGGAGGGCAGGGGTCGATGGGAAGGAACCACGTCCGTCTTATCTCACCGGTTTAACATCACCAATCTCCTGGACATGAAAATTTCTGTTCCAAAAACACCTTGCTAGCATGGTTGGAGGAAGTACACGCACCAGTATTCAGGACGAATGGGTGAATGTAACCTCTACACATCGGGGCACACGATTATAGAACTCTCAAGGTAAGTAAGCAGTTAGATGACTGTATGTGGACGGAGGCTAAGCACACATGGCCTCAGTGTGGATACAGAATGATGAGAGCGCCTTTAACAGGCGCGGGAGGACAACAAGTGCAGTTCGAAGGAGTCAGGGGAGCAATGCTACCGCGTTGATACAGGGGAGTCAGGGTCCCGAATGGCACAATTGCGGCTGGCGTGGTACGGAAAGGACCCTTTTCAGTGTCATGTCCCTAGGTTCAATAATGCACATTGAACCAACAATAAATTGATTGCGTAAGTTTTGTCAGGAACGTGTTAGCTCCGTTATTGCATGTTGAGAGTTCCTTAACAGCGCTCTGAGTGCTTTTTTTAAAACATTTGACATGATAATTTTTGTTCAGCTACATAGAGCGGCTTTCCTTCCTCGGGGTGTTGATGGCTTTTCAAGCAAAGGTAGTGCCTCACTATTAACCTCATTGTGGACGTATCTCTATTCAAATAACCATCCCGCAAAATAATTTGCTATGAGCTTAATAGCCGAGGTGTACCTTGGAGCTGCATCTCATAATCTTGCTACAAACACTTTTGCGGGTTTTGTCAATAAGCAGGTGGAGAACATTTGGCTTCCCTCTCCGGTAGGGCTACATGTCAGTAGGATTAATCTGTAGGATACTCTGTACAAGTGTAACATGTAAAACCACATTTTTTTTCTAACGCCAAACAACTAAAGTGGCGGCAGTGTTTATTTCCTTTAAAGTTCCGTGTGTAGTAGCCTACAATTGCGTGCCAGACTGGGGAGTTCAATCTCTTACTTCATACTCAGGGATTCCTCTGGTTTACTTAAGGGAACACGCACTCATCAAAATATGTGATACACGCCTTGTCGTCGGTTTGTGTAACTCGGCCAAAGCATTCAGTATAGATAAGTCTAAATAATTACATTTCAGACAAAGTCTTAATATGCTTTTAATTTATTTGCAACACTCTACATTTAGGCTGTATTCTACAGATTAGGACTTTAGTCACTTTAAGCAGCTTTATCAAGTTGACTTAAAAAGATTCATAACATTACTTGTGTGAATCTTAAGACAAAACAGTGGCACTGCAATATGTTTAAGATATTTCCGTGCAAAGTTTGCTGTCAGTTTAACCCGCGTACACATTTATTTTAGTCTAGGACTAGCTTAAGCCGAGTATGTGAAACCGGAAGCTGTATGTCTATGAATTTTACATGAGTAATTTAACATTTCTAGACCAGTTGTTTCAATTCTGTGCTTAAACACCCACTGATCTTAGGGTACGAAGGAAGTGCTCAGGGTGTTGAAAATTGCTGAACGGTCTCGCTGATGGTCACCGTTCTTGGGGATCAGAAAAGAGGAAGGTTATTTCCAGGATAAGAGGTCCAAATCAGCGGTGAGTGAAAATAGTTTTTGTTGCAAAATCAATTTGTTAAGTATACCATATTTTTTAAGGATTTACCAACCTCTGCATTACATAACATCTGCCTAAAAATGTTAGATTCAACTGACATATTACTTTTTTTCTTTTCTGCATAGAGAGGTTGAGGAGAGACGTATGGTCATCAATGACAAATGTCTACTATGATGTTCTACATGCTTTCGGAAGAAGGTGGCCACCTTTGATATTTCTTGACCTTTACTCATCTGGTTCTGTTTTGCCACTATGTATTTCTCCCACGGCTTCAAGATGATCTCAACCTTTTCCGAAACACCTGGGACAATCACCCGTCATACGCACAGAGGGTAATATGACTCCTGTACCAGCTGTGGGTGATGGGAATATGTCCACAATGCTGTACCTGGAGCCTGATTATAGAGGTTATGTTTGTGGACTTTTGACCGTAGCAAACAACAACTTTGGTCCGGCAAAACTTGGGTATTTTAATATAAGACCATTTCATTTGTTATACTGGATTGATGCAACTTATTCTCTGTTCAGAACTGTAATTGGACCTGTCATTTTTTGATGGCATTAAATGCTCTATGTTCTGAATTGTTGTTTAAGGGTATTAAGCGGTATAGTCTTATCACAAAATAGTTACTGGGAGTTTGTTTTTTGGTGTTGTTTCTGAGTTGTGTGATGGACATTACAGTAGTGTTGTGCCTCTAAACGACATGTCCCCTGACTGATTAGAAAATAGAAGCACACCAGAGCAAAACTGAAGACCCCAAAGGATTCCTCACAGAGCCCTTTTTTTTGCTGGGACATCTATCTAGCTGTGTACTTCATTTTGCCAATCGGGATTATGGAATAAATGTGATCGTGAATCTTCTGTTTTGCAGAGGCAGACTTCTATCAGTAGCAAGTTAAGAAATAAATTATATTTGTACTCAATTACGTTAAAATATCTGAATAAAAAAAAAACTGTATGTAATAAATTGTTGTTTTAGTGTAATTTGTACTTTTTTTTTGATTCGGACAATTCCATTAGTTAGTGATGATAGCACAGTGGATTATGGCTTTTTTTTATTCACGAAAGGATTTATTCTCTTATATTTTGTATCATATCTTCTGGTATCTCCCATTGAACACAATTTTCAAATGATACATTTTGGTATACAATTTACCAATGATTTTAAAAGAATAAAGTGCACTTGACAATATTTTGCAGTTTCTGAAGCAAAGCTCTGGAATAACTAATCCATTTATCTATTCTATTAGCCCTGCCAATGAGCCCATGAATGAAAAAACTCATTGGGGAAACGACACAAGCTTTCCCCTGTACTTGGCTCTGCACGTACATAACATTAACCCATTAACTACCAATGGAAAGTTACGCTTCGTATAGCCATAGTAAGCAACCATAAACAGCATGAGCTCAACACGCATCATGTACAAAGCAATCCAAAACAGAACAAAACTTGTAAGCTGGATTTACCCCAAGCCTGGGTCCGTAAGTGCAGTAACAAGCATCTAATACAAAGGTATGTCCCTGTATAACAAATGTAACCTGTATGATGTGTCTAAAAATTACCACATGGCCAAAACCATACACCTTTCAAGTGCCAAGGCAACCTCATCAATTCCTTTGGTGAAGGACTGGAAATTATTGTAGTGACCCCTGGTAGCGCGTCGACTTCGTGTGATTTTGATACACACATGAGCGCTAGTTTTCTAGCCTTGGCATTAGTTGTGGCTATGTTTGGGGAGATCTACTTCCTATCACACTTGCCCCTCATAGCTTCCGCACTTGCCTCTCATCCGCCATCCGAGCCCCGATCATTAGTTTCAGAAGGGTGAGTAGTAGAGTTTCACCCTGTCCTTGCTGGATGCTGACACTAACAGAAGTTATAGACTTTCCCCTTAAAAATTTTATAATTCTCTATCTTCTGCATTTCTGCTCTCTGCTCAGAAAATAGTCACACTGTTGGTTTTTCCCATTTCTGTGTGTCATACATTGTGAGTCCTGCTGAGGAAAGAGATGGACTAGCCTCTGCAGACATCCGGTTTGATAGTGGACTTTCAGAGGGGTTTAAAAGATGGTAAGTTTCCAAAAACAGGACACAGAAGATGGGGTAACACTTTATAATAACTTTTAATAAATCCTTTAATAAGCATTATATAATGATCAAATCATGAGAAATATATATTCACATACTGCTAGAAATATGAGGGACGAAAAGCCCCTGAACTAAACTGCTATATTCCTATGGATTCGTTTTTACGAATCTCTATAAACTTTTTTGAAGCATCTAATTGGTAGTTGCAAAGATGTCAACAGAGGGACAGAAATCTTTCAGAGTTCATCAAAAAGATCTTAATTTGTTTAAAATATGAACTACAGTAAAAAAGTGCATTACGTAATATATGAACTGGAGTTTAATGACATTTGTAGATTTTCAAGAAGTGCTAAATATATGTAAAAATTATGTGTATGAATTGGCTAGCATTTCTTACTTTACAACAACTAGAGATCTGTTAATTTACAGGTTACAAATGTACAAATAACACGCAAAAGGCATTTTGTAGCTATGGCGTGATCTGATAACTAAGAGCAACATTAAAGAATCTAAGATCTGAGCCGGTTACAACTTAGACTAGGTGTGTCTAAGACTACTTATGCCAAAAAATATTTTGTACCAATGTACTTATGGTGGTTCATGTGTTCTATTGCCAAAACCCACTGAGCTGCTATTGAGGGGGGCTAATGGACATAGGTTAGGGACAGCGTTGTTGGTAAGGGGATCTTTACGGGTTGGTAAAGGGGGCTAATCTTAACTAACCACCCTTTACACAAGTGTTGTTACAGCAGCTATACAGTCCAACGCTTAATAAAAGTAGTAGTAAATGACTAAAAATAAACATTTACAAATTATTTTCAACTTTAGATTGGGCACAGCAAAAAACATGAACATAATAATTTAATGATTGGTAAAAAAACAATACACACCACAAACAAAAGAGCAAATTTATGACCTATATAAGCTGTGATTATGAATTAACAATATGTCATTTAAATTGCATAATCATATAAATTCAAAGTTTAATGAGCATTTGTAAGCACTTCTATTTACAGTAAAATAATCTGTTAATCATTATGTAACATCTCATTAGTTCATAAAGCAACCATTAGACAGCGACAGTTATCTCATTATATTTCGCGATCAGTGATTATACCGTATATTAAAGCGCGGTCCTATTATGCTTTTCCCCTTTTTCAACTTTAGTTAGTCTGTAATGTTGCAAAGCTTCGCAAAGTGCACACCAAAGCGGAGATATTTTATTTTACAGAATCCTGTTTCGGAAATACAACGAATGGCTTGGTTAGGATACAACACATTTTTTCTGGCTTTATGAAGTTCATTAATAAAAGCTATATTTAAAAAAGTACGCCCACAGAATATGCAAAAAAGGAAACATGGCCTGGTTGGAGCTTTTCGCATTTAAAGGAAGGACAGTTGCTGGTCGCGTATGTCAAAGAGACCACTTTTTTCCACAACGTGTTCAAAAAATCATCATTTGTTTGACCTTCCTAAGTGCTGGCAAATTAAGAGTAGTGAAATTTATTTCCAACAGTTCCTGAACATTTAAACCCTTATCTGTGGGGTAGCACATTACGGAGAAAGTTTCCGCACTAGAGAGTACGTGCAGATACGCACTAAAATGCTACAAGATGGGGCAGGTCCCACTTAGCTTGTGGTATGGACCACAACTCAAGTATAGCTTCTGTATTTATAGTTGCACGGTTTGCTATACACAGTCCAGTTGCTATTAAGTGTATATGTGGTTTGCTACAATGTAAGACAGAGCAAAAGCTGGCGTTCGCTCACCTGTCGCCTATATTAGCTCGATAGTGTTTGAAAAAAGGTGTGAGAATGCGAAAGAATAGCTTCTAATATTAAGGCTTCTTACAATTGGACTTCACCTGTATCTGTTTCACAAAAAAACCTCGTAAGGGGACATGTTGTGACTCTTCCCAACTTGTGGGAATATGACCTGTTCAATGAAAACTGTAATACCCTTGTGATTCCGTTCCTTTGTAGCGCGTACCTTTCCCTGAGGTATTCGTCATCATCTTCGTCCACACTCTCTCTAAGGGCCAGGAGATATGGGAAAGCAGCAATCTCAACAAGCAAACAGAATGATGAGTCCTGTAATCATTTATGGTCTTCATGGTTTGCCAAAATAATGGCATTGAATATCCTGTTTAAGGGAAAACATTGTTGAGTCCTCTGACGGAGGAAGAAATCCTTACCTCAGGAAGTGCATGAGTCCTCCGATTCCTTGGGGAGAGACACACCACCATCCTTCCTCTCAGTTAGAAGGTTCGGGCCACAACAAAAGTGTCCTTTCAGTCCTCTGGGTATAGTGTGTTGAGTGGGATTTGGCGTCTGTGCTTCTTCCGAGAACCCACAAAAATACAAGAGAAAAATATCAAAATAAAGTAACATATACCAAACAAAAAAAAAAAAAACATAACCACGAGACTGAAAAGTCACCACATGGCAGATAAATTGCTGTAAACAAAAGCACAAACGGCAAAGTTGGGCACAGAATCCAATTAGGGACCCTCCTGCCGTCAAGAGTTTTACGTCATAAATGACAAGAGTCAGGGATAACTAACATACCTACAGTATATTAGCTCTGGGAAAAATCATTATATACCATCTAAACAGTAAACAAGTACAAAACGATTCTTAGTCCGGTGTACAGTGCCAGTAGAAGCAAGTAAAATTAGTGCAAAATATAATTAAATGGATATAAAGGGCAATTCCATTGTTCACAGATACTATCTACAAAGTTTAATACCGCATTGACAGCAAACGTTCGTAAAGCCCCCTCTATTTTTCTTCTGTTGGACCAGAGATCCCAATTACAAATAAAGTTCCAGCTTACTAGTCTGGTCCCTCATTCATTTGGGACTGTCCAAGAGCGTAAAAAAAAAATATGTATAACACACACACACACACACCCACACATCATACCAGCAACAACATAATTCCAAATAGTTAAACCATTTCCAAAACATTTTCGCAATATAATATATTAGACACAACCAAGTGATTGGGTCTCTCGTAGTCACCTCTTGGCAGGTCCTCCCATTGCAAAGCGGCAGTACTTGGAACCTGAAGTAGACATGAACAAAAGCTTCTCTGAGCCCGCAAGACATGGGCCACAGTGCAGAAAGGAATGGCCTAGCATTCTCCCCGCTACTAGGAAGAGGTCACTTTCAATGAGGAATTGTGATGATGAGGGCACCAAGTGGTCTGGCTGTCCCTCAAAGAGGCAAGTAACTCCTGTGTTTCCTGTTAAATCAATTACCAATCAGCATTAGGTAAATCCCATCAAAATAATTATGTACATTTTTCAGTGCAACTAATTAACTGCATACCAAGTTCAAACTGAAACCATACTTCAGTTTTTCAAGAACTGTAGAAAAAAAGTGTCTGGTGACTCCAATCCACCAACTGCGCATCCCCTAAATCAATGATACATACAGTAATTAAAGCTGACATAATGGAACACTATATTACAAAAATGTGCTATTTTTATAATAATTAGCCATAG
>NC_056588.1:24033859-24034011 GCF_018340385.1 Cyprinus carpio
TTGCACATCAACAGAAGTGTGTTTTTTCCCATCTCTACTTGTTTACCATAAATTCAAGATGGACTATAAAAATAAAGACTTCTTCAGACTGTCAGCAATAGAACAATGTCAAAAACAGTCACATCATTCTCTTTTGCACTGTACAAAAAAAA
>NC_056588.1:24034274-24034370 GCF_018340385.1 Cyprinus carpio
TAACCAACCATTTTTTTAAAAACTTTTTTTTGCCTCCGTTTGCAATGAACCTTTTGACCAACTATATTTAGCAAGAAATGCAAGTATACCGAGATA
>NC_056588.1:24039102-24091801 GCF_018340385.1 Cyprinus carpio
AGATCCGCGCACAACAAACACAAACACAAAATAAAACCCAGAGGCCTGGTCCTCTCTCATCCTTCACTGTCGTCGTCCTCTTTGTAGTCCTCCCGAATCTCCTCCGTGGGACTCGAGACCGGTGAGTGGAGCAGGTGTCGCTCTTCCCAATACTCCACGGCTCGCTCCGTTCCCATGGCTCTCCGCCCGCCCCATCGTCCACAAGATTTTCGTAGCCTATGTTCATATGGGTTACACAGGGTAAGCAATGCATATTTTTCAATTATTGTAATCAACAAGCTTTTTTAAACTGCAAAAACATTGGCATTAATTACTTCCATACCCCGCTATCAAGGAAAAGAAAACTCGTAGTCTTGAGCACAAAATGGAGAAAAACTAACTTGAAAGATTTTTGAATTTGCCGTGGAAAACAACAGTTATGTTACAGCTATAGACAGGCTCTAAAAACTGCCAGGGCCGAGCATATCCACAAACCTCATGAAAACAACCACAACAATCCAAGGTCTTTTTTTATTTAGCACAGTGGAATAGATTCAAAAATAACCAGAACGCCACCCAATCTAATATATTCCCTTACAGTTAATTAGTAAGGACTTTATGCATTTCTCACTGCTAAAAAGATAACAGCAGAAATACAATAACAAATGTAGATTCGACCAGCTTCTACTACGTAGGTAGCTATCGCACACACAAAGATAAAACTGCAGTGCTTTAACAATTCGTACAGGAAGAGCTAATTATACTTATCACTGCATCTAAACCAACAACATGTTTTATTAGTACTCCGCTTGTACCCACGAAATTACTGAAAGGTTGTTGAACCTGTAGCAGAACAAACCGCTTCCTCAATATTATTAACTAACGTCGTCGTTAATCTTTAGGTCACGTCCCCAAACCCATTGCAAGCTGGCGGTTATTAAGCCTCTATTAAGAAAACCACATACGAGATTCGCTAGTGAAACTGGCAATTACAGACCCATTTCAAATCGTCATTATGTTCTAAAATTTTAGATAAAGTTGTGTCTGCTCAATTGTGCTCCTACCTGCAAAAAAAATGATTTTCCGTGAAGAATTTCAGATCGGGTTTTCAGGCCCCATCATAGCCAGAAACTGCACTTGTTAAAATTACAAATGACTTGCTTCTTGCTGCAATCCACCAAGGCTGCATCTCATTGCTATTTTTTACCTTGATCTTAGTGCTTGCGTTTCGACACCATAGATCACAACATAGCTCATAGATAGATTACAAAACTATTACAGGTATCCAAGGGCAAGGCTTTTAAGATGGTTTAGATCCACCTGTCCGATCGCTACCACTTTGTTTTATCTAAGTGGGAGTCATGCTTCATTTATCACCAGTAAAATATGGAGTGCCACAAGAGATCTGTCCTAGTTCCTCTGCTTATTTTCAATATACAATTGTTGCCCCTTGGTAATATCATTAGAAAATACGGGATTAGTTTCCACTGTTATGCTGATGATATCCCTCAACTATACTATCTCAACAAGAGCCACCAGGTGGTGAAACTTCTAAATTATCTAAGCTAACAGAGTGTGTTTACAAATGTAACAAGATTGGCATGACCAATAATTTTCTCTGTATTAAATCAGATTAAGACGAGATATACTTGTATTGGACCAGAAAACATTACACAGAATCTCTGAGATTACAATTTGCAACTAGAGGGATGTACTGTTACTTCCTCTACTGTAAAAAAATCTGGGTTTATATTAGACAGTAACTTGGTCATTTTGAACATTCATGATTTTCCCATGGTTGACACAAAAACAGGCATTCTTCCATCTTAGAAACCATTGCCAGCTACGAAACATGTTACATGTTATGATGCAGAAAGATTAGTCATGCATTCATTGACCTCTAGACCTGGGACCTATTGTAAATGCACTGCTAGTTGGGGTTGTCCTGCATCCTCAATATAACAAGCTACCGGTTAGTCCAAAATGCAGCGGCTAGGAGGGGGGGGGTTTTTCCTTTTTTTACCAGGTCAAGGGAAAATCTTGTCATATACCCCAATTTACAGTCTCTGCGTACCTAACTAGTCTTCTACCACGCTACACCCTCACGCTCTCTAAGTCACAAAACGCTGGACTTTTGGCACAGGATTTACATCCGTTTGGTAACGAGGATTGCACAAAGCTACCAGGTCTGAGATCCAGAACCACCTGAGAAGAAAGAGATGATGCAACCCCAGAGGACCTCAGATGATGGCTGAACCCAGAGACAACATACAGAACTAACACAATGTTGTTATAAGTTTGATTGCATCCCTATAATTAATTGCTGTTAATAGTGGTAATAGTAGGTTTGATTACAGCTTTAATGATTTTTCTGTTAACATTGCTGCCAAATGCACATAAAACTGACAGTCATCCCCTGATATAGCTACTACTAAATATTGTAGAAACCTCCTAATGTTCTGTTAAGTGCTTTGCCACGATTTGATATCGTAAATAAGCACTATACAAAGTGACTGTAATTGAACTGAAATTGGAAATTGAAACAAAAATGGATAGTGAAACATGTATGTGAAATGTCGTCGCAAATAGTCATGCGAGTTAATACCTTGGTAAAGACTGATCGTGGTGGATGTTGCTTGGAACCCCAACAACTGCCTATGTTATCAGCTTGGATTTGAAAATCGGGGATCGCATACCCGCGTGGTTCAGATGGACACAGCTGGGCATTGAGTATTCAAACTGCCAAAGCACCACTCATGTGCTGGGAAGAATGGTATATGGAGGGATATGGGGGTTGAATATGTGGTCGGGAAGTTATTTGTGTTACAAAGCAAGCTGCGCACCAGGCAATGGGATGATGTGAAACAGGAAGCACTCTGACAAGATTTGAGGCTAATTTTGGGAAATCAGAGCTACTGACTTTCGTGCTGGATGGTTTGTTATGGATATTATTTTATACAACATGTATTCAAATGTAAATATGTGCCCCAGTGTTTATATTAGTATCTTTTGGGATTTATTTTCAATTTTCTGCTTTCACTGTCAATTTGAGTTATATTTGTTAAAAAAAAAAAACAAAACTTTAGTAAATATATACCTATAGTTTTTATTAGTGGTTAATTTGTATATCATCTTCAGTTATTTTCAGACATAAATTTATATGTATATATGTATATACGTAAGTTATGTACTATACCAATTGAGACTTGTCATAGCACTTATATACCGTTATTATTCTCGTTGATCTGCTTGTTTCTACTGTTCTCATTTGTAAGTCGCTTTGGGATAAAAGCGTCTGCTAAATGATTAAATGTAAAATGTAAATGTAAATATATATATATATATATATATATATATATATGTATATATATGGCAAATCAGTGAGTTTCCATCACAGTCACGTTTAGTTGTAAAATGCCAACACCCCCACAATAAAGAAGATAAAAAAACATCGAAGAACAGTCTCTCTTTGATCTGATAACTGCCAACATTGTTGAAGGACATTGCATTGCACTCTTGTTGAAAAACTACAATCTGTTTGGTCTAGGTATGAATGGCTAATATTTGAAAGTGCAAAGCGCCAAGTTGCCTAGTCTGTTATTCCAAGAGAGGATTAAATGAAAACTGGGTGAGACGTGAGAGAAATATTACTTCTCAGTTTAACTGTACAGTTTTACAAAAACCATGTCAATCTATGAGTTTAAACGCTTAAGTTAAGTCACAGGGCAGGGTAATGTTACAATTTAACCCAAAACTCAATATGACAGAGATGTTGGATTACAACATCTACGATTCCATTCATAAAGTGTCTGATGACCAAAATTTAATTGGCAAAATCAGATTTAAATAGAGTAAGAAAAAACTGAAGATCATTTCTGTGTAGTCTTTATTACACATTCAACACACAGAGACCCCTGCCATGGCATTGAGTCGGCCAAAAAACACACCTTCCTCCATTATAAAGAATGTCCCTCTCTAATGCTTATGATTTCACAGTGCAGATTATCTGCTCAGATACATCTTTTCGGTTTTGGAGAGTTTTTTAATTAATCTTGTGTTTGCATGTTTTTTTAACAGTTGGCACATTGAAGTTATTAGGAATGGAAGTCCTTAATAATGCAATCTTAAGGTTGTTGAATATGAATGGTTACACGCTGGCCCCAAAGCGATGGTATTTTTTAAAAACAGATTGTAAACAGAGAAAGTGCTGTGGTCTTGCAAACCTCACGAACATTATCAGGAAGGCTATTCCAGTAGTTGGGCAGCCAAATGCGAAAAAAGAAAAGGGGAAAAAGCTCTACCTCCTTAGTGGACTTTGCCATTCAAACTACAAAAAGTCATAGAAGTTTCGTGACCTTGAGGGAAAAATAAAGGTTCTTTATGTGTTGGCGCTGTTTCCATGAAGACACTGGTAACATACATGGAACCTTTACATTGTCACAAAAGGCGTGCTTAAAATGATTCAAATGTCTTCACAAGTAAAGAAAAAAGAGCGTTCTTTTACGAACTGTTCCCTGAAAATGTTATCTTGTGAGGAAACAAAAACTGGTGTTGTTTAATGACACTCCCTTAAGGACATGCCTAACCTTGATTTTATTGACAGTATTGGAACATGGATTGAGTTCTATGCATCGTGTCCACTCCAAACAAATATCAAAACATCTCATTAGGAACATGAGCACCTTCTTGTTTTTTTAAAAAACAATTCCACCAAAAGATTTACAATAAACACAAAGATGACTGGAAAGCATTTAATATAATTGTCAAAGGCATGGATATGAGAATAAATGAGTTGATTACAGCACCTGTGCATAGATTTATTAAAAGAAATTATTCAAACACCAAAAGTGACCGTGTGTAAATATTTCTGAGAAGTATGCTAAGGGGGGAAAAACATGCGTTGTTTATTCAGAATATGCTCATCACAAAAGAATATTCCAACTGGTGTGAAGCATGTAAAACTTATTTTCAGAATAAAGCATAAAGGAATTTAAACCTTAATTTGAAGATTGTGTGACTGCAAAACAAATGATCATACTAATTGCACCATTTTCACTTTCATTAGATTATTTTTGTTTCATTGTGATACACCATTATCCAATGTGGTTTTCCCATTTTTCTTAGTCCAAAAACCTAAAGATTTAAGTAGCTCTTTAGGGACCTATTTAGATGGCTAAGAATAACAGTCTTTTTCAGTCTCAGATTAACCTTGTTAGCCCAGTAAGTTTTATTGCTAGTTTTTAAGAGGATTGTTTTCAAACTTTGTAGTCAGGGTGGGCTCTCTGTGACAATAACAAGCACCAGTGGGGATTTCACACAAAGCAATCACACACACAAACACACACCATGGCAGTCCTCTGTAAAAATCCATCGTTTTGAACCCCATTTAGCTTCTTCTCAGTGAAAACAGTAACTCTCAGTGAATTATTTCTTTTGTTGACTTTTCAAACGCTATAGAGCTCAGCATCCTTTCATTATCTTTCCTTGCCTCTATGCCTGAGGACGGAATGCTCTGCGATCGACCTACCTTTTTAAGGTTTGTTTTCATAGATTATCTTACTGTGTCTGTGAAAGGCCCACGGTTTATCACACGCTATTGCCTGAGACGGCCATGAAGAACAAAGGGATTCTTGTTCTGATTGCTTCAGCAGAAAAATCAAATAGCCCTGCTTTCCATACGCTTATGTGTTACAGTACCTAAAATTGTATATCGAAGCACTTGTGTCAGTGTTGGTCTCGCAGGAAGGGAAGTTGGCTTTATGTCAGTGACGATAGTATCGGTTTTCAGCAATGCACATGAGACACTAAGTCTACAGAATTAAAGTGTCAATGAAAGGTGAGGAGCCAAATACACCACTATTGCAGTGCGTTGCATGTACCGATGACTAAGACATTTATTTCCTATGGTTTAGACCACTAAGGGTTCTCTAGCTGAAGATTCATGTTGGTTGAGGTGGGGTGGTTGTCATTGGAAAAATGACCCAGTCTGGTGAACCAGCGTCCGGGAGTGGACACTTGCGGTGTTCCAGTGCGGGACAATGGTCGGCCTCCAAGTACCAAACGCTTGATAAGATGGCAGGGAATAATACAAAGGGCTTACTCGTGGACAATCTTTCAGCTACAATAGTCAGCCTTTCAAGCGTGTTGAGAAGGCCCATTTCATCCTATCTACAGCCAGGCTTTCAAATTGTGGCTCGACACGCAGACACAGATTTCAGATATTACGGGCTCGGTCGTTGCCGACAAATTCTCTTGGGCCAATCTTTCCCTCATAAAATCCTGTGCCAGCGTCCCCCCGACGCCATTCTTCTCCCTCTGTACACCTCCCTCGCTCATTCCTTTCGATGTGTTGAGACAGATACAGACACCAACCCGACCTTCCTCTTAGGATTAAGGCTTTGACAAAAGATCTTTGCATCCACTGCTCAAGGTTACTTTTTAAACTCGGTCACAAACTGACCAATAATGAGCTGTGTGGATAGGGCAGACCTTGGACATGAGGAGATTGACTGTCCTTTGCCGCTGAGCACCTCCGTTCCCCTACCTTCGTTTCTCTAGTACCCCTCGGGCAACAGCACCCTGCGAACCCTGCAAAAAAAAAGAAAAAAAAAAGAGAAGATTCTTGCGTATGTAGCTTAACAACACTAGTGTAAGGACGCCTCAACAAATGTGTATTTTGATTGTGGTGTTTTGTATTGCACTGCTAGCGGCGTCTGTCTGCAGAGGACTTGGCTCGGTTTTGGCCATTGCCATATCTGAATCTGTTTGCCCCCGTGAATCAAATGGGAAAACAATACGCTCATGTATTATTTCTCTAGTCCCCCAGACCCTCCAACTCGCAACCTTTATTTTTATGTCCTCCAAGGCACACACCATAAGCAAACTGTCAAAGGCGAGCAAGCAGCAGACTGCAGAGCCGAGGAAGGAATATGTGAAGGACAGTGATATAATGTCTGGTGCCACAGGTTATTCAAAAGAAAACAAGCTTTTGGAAAAACAAAAAAAAAAAAAAAAACAAAAAGAAAACCTTTTTAAAAAAGACAGGAGTGAGAAGAGGAAACTCTCAGTCGATCTACTATCGCTAAATGAATTTTAAACGCACCAATGAGGGCTTCTGCATATTCCCAAACCTAACAGGCACCACTGTTTTCGACAGATTGTAGAGACTTGTGGGGAACGTCAAACTCAATGCACAGGATGTGGAAAACTGTAGTTTCACAATGAATTGAACATTCGCTAGATGATCTACAGTACAGATTGTTGTAAGCTCACTGTGTCATTTGCACATCAAGCAAGAATCTGTATTGATCTCTCAATAATATATCAAAATTCATCGCCATCACTCATATGGCTCTGCATTTCAAATTCTTCACATTTCTCTCAAGCCTCTTGGGACCTCTAAAAGAGAGGGTTCCTGATCTTTTGTTGTTTGTTGTTGTTGTTGAAGAAGAGCCTTCAAGTTTCCTTCGTTGAATTTGGAAATTGCATTTTTTTAAACAGACACATTACTCTAGAATTAACACCTACAGCCTTTTACTTGAGATGAAGATGCGATGCTTTTTTTTTTTAAGAATTGTTTTTTTGTTTTGTATTTTTTTTGTTTTAATTTAGATTTTTTTTTTGATGATTTGTTTTGATTTTTTGTGTTTTATGTTTTTTTTTATTTTTCTGTATTTCTATCTACTCTATCTACGCTATCTAGCTATCTATATAATCATCTTATCTATCGATCTATCTAATCTATATTATCTATATATTATC
The DNA here is from genome assembly GCF_018340385.1 of Cyprinus carpio. Classification (NCBI taxonomy): domain Eukaryota; kingdom Metazoa; phylum Chordata; class Actinopteri; order Cypriniformes; family Cyprinidae; genus Cyprinus; species Cyprinus carpio. Next base: position 24,046,843 of record NC_056588.1, read on the forward strand.
TATCTATCTAGCTATCATCTTTCTATCAGATCTATCTATCTATCTATCTATTAACTCGATCTACGCTATTCTAGCTATCGAGCTATCATCATCTATCGATCGATTCTATCTATCGATCGATCGATCATTCTATCTATCTTCATTATATATCGATTCGTATAATCTACTCTATCTATCTATCTATTATCTATTGATCATCTATAATCTATGCTATCTATCTACTCTAGGCTTATCAGCTAGTCATCTAATCTATCTATAGATCGATCTACTATCTACTATCTATCTATCTATCTATCTATCTATCTATCTATCTATCTATCTATCTATCTATCATCTATCTATCTATCTATCTATCTATCTATCTATCTATAACTAGACAGACAGAGAGACAGACAGTCGCTGCAATATTTTGTACTCAAATATTTTTGTTAAAGCTGCTAAACTGTATAATTTCTTCTCACAGGAAAAAAAGAAAAAAAGTTTAAACACATCAATATTTCAAGTAGCCTTGCACCAGGATAATGTTGCTATGGAATTCTGCAGCCCCACGTCTGCTTATGGCTTACATTGAACATTATGGGGGGAGCCACGTCTCAGCGCCTATGGATTAGCTATTAGATCATGACCAAAAAGCAAAAGATTTAGGCTGTCTGTCTAATTAGAAGAAGGATCAATGTGTACAATGTACCCAAAAACGGTCGTGTGTATTCTTCTACACATTCGAAGCAGCAGCAAACCTTGCCCGTAGGCATTGTTTACTGTAGTGTGGCATGGCGTTACGAGAACTCTAGAGAGGCCATCGTTTGGTTTTAGGCCCAGCCTAAAACGACCCAGTGGTGCATTTTGTTAGGCCTCCAAACAAACAGCTAGCCCCACATTACGTTGGCCTGCGCTCCCCATCCTTGAGCCATGAATGACATTATTAAACAATAACAAAGTTCCACGTTTCAAGGTTTGGAGTAGCAATGGTTGGCCACAGATGACTTTTGTTGTAATGCTCCATTAAAATCCCTGGGTTAGAAAATGGCATAATCCCATAGGACACAGGATGGCGGCATAGACGGCGAAAATTCCATCCCTCTTCAGCCGTGTGTTCATTTTCAGCTCCTCTTAACGCGAGGATTGACTTGCCTTAAAGTGGGTTCTTTAAGCCATTGTTCAACTAATCATCTCCTCTTATGTAATTTCATTAGATTGTGAAAAGATGAGGATAGCACACCATTAATCTCTTATTGCCTTCATCTAAAAATTAATCATAGAAGCCACAAAAAAGAAAGAACGAGCGGCGAGGAGACACAGGGACACACTTTGGTGTATTTAGTTAGTAACATTCACTTGAAACGGAGAACATTCATTTGTGCCCATTATCTGTCTGAAAATCTCATTAAAAACTGGGTGAATCCTGCGTTAGTCGAAAACTTTCCAACATTGTCAGAACCCTCACTCTCTTAATTGATATCCCTGGGACCGTGTTTGCTCTGTTAATTTCATTATTAGGGTGTTTTGCCGTCATGTTCATTGATTTTGTTGATAAACATCAGGTCAGAGAGTTTACGTCTGGTGCAGAAGAGGACCACCAAGGCATGACTCTAGTTTCTTAAATGAAATATACAGGAAAAAAAATATGATATACACAGTATATTTGTCCTATAGGTGACTAGAATTCTAAAGTAAATTTTGGAACAAGGGCGGAGATATAGTTGTATAATATTGTTGTGGTTTGCAGGCATTCCCTGATACAATATTGGGAACACTTCATCACCTCTTAATAATGTGCATGTAATACAGACAGAATTACTTCTGATGGTTTATCAATTTTCTTTGGTATTTTTAAGTTATTTCTACTTATATTTAGGGGTTTATAATACAGTATATAATATATAAGGTTGTTAGGTTCCAACTTACATTTGGATTGTCCTCACTTCACACATTCTACTGAATTCTAGGAGCCCCTCTGCAACAACCCCCCCCTCCTCCCTGCACAACCCTACACAGAGACTCACCCCCAACCCTAACTCTCCATATCAACCCCCCGAAGATAACAGGTACTGTTAGGACCCTAGGGCTACTCCAAGCAGAGTCTAACACCGCCCCCCCACCACGACCCCAGACTACGCTGACCTTGCAAATTTGCAAAGAATGCTTATTGGGGGACCATCAATATAAAGTTGTGAGCAAGATAGTAATCACTCAGTCCCATAGTAATCTACAGAATCCTAGTTGACTTGTAGTATTTACAGTTGACTTACAGTTCGTAGAATGTCTATATGTAGAACCATTCAAAAATAAAGTGTTGCCAGTGTTTATACTAATAAGGTGTGTCCCATTGGGAAATTAAGATGGAAAGCAGAAAATGTGTGGAAAAACTAAAAAGTGTCCACAATCTATTCAGTTATTGGCGGATCCTTCTGGTCACACTTTAGTTCGGGCGAAACAATTTCTCACCATTAACTATGGACAGGTTCCTCAATAAAATATAATTTGCTGCTTATTAACAGTTAGTAAGGTAGTTGTTAAGTTTAGGTATGTGTAGGATTAAGGGATCTAAAATATGGTCATGCAGAATAAGGCACAAAAGGGATATCTTTCACCCAAAAATTTAACTTATTCCATGATTTACTCACCCTCAAGCCCACATAATCCCTTTCTTCTTTCAGACTGTAAAAGGAATAGTTACTTTTTACAATTATTTTAGAATGTTTATTTTAAGAACAGTCACCATGTAAATATCCAAAAGCGTGCATCTTAGAGCATGATCTCACAATTTTTACAAAAATAAGTTGTGTCATGTTATGCCATGGTGACCATAACACGTCAAGAAAGAAACAAACATCTGACATGTCACCCATAATAGGGGGCATGTTGGTACCTGCTTGCTGTATTATGGCTAGCTAAAGAGAGCCCTCTGAGTGTGTTGCAGGATATTTATTATCAAACTAACCTCTTCTTAACTGTATTAAAGTCAAGAGCTTTATGATTAAAAGAATAAAGTGGCATGCTTTATGCATAGCCCTTAACAATGACTGAGGATATCCGTAGTGAGGACGCTGAAGTGAAACTCACAATTCCCATCAAACACAGATAAATTGAGAGGCATAAATTCTGCATCCTCTGGATCTCTCCTTTATTGTCCTGAGAAATCAAGGACTCTCCACCATTATGATTAGTTGTGTTGCTGTAGAAGGGGCTAAAGATGCCCTGCCTCATCTGCACCTCATCATAGCATTCTGTTTACCTTCAAAGCTTCCAAACAGCATTCTCTCTCTCCTCTTGCTCTCTTTTCTTTCCCTTTAAACCAAGTCTTTCACTTCACTCGAGATGTGCACGGGAATGACCTCACATCGGTTTTATTTTGGTTTTGTCTGATATTCTGTGCAACAATCTGCCTTTGAAACCGTCTCAAAGAGCAGATCAAGGATTTTCTGTTCCTTGTGTAAATTATGGCAAATCCGAAAGGCATTATAAGACATCTCTCTCTTTGTTTGCAGTTCAATAGTCTGAGCTTTTAGCTTGCTAAAATTCTGGATTTTGAAAATAGACAATTCATTGTGCATGCATGGATCTGTTTCACAGTAACATGTATTTGTCAAAAGCATATGAAAGTGGTGTCTCAAAGGTGTTGTGGTCTTATGTCCAGCCATACATGTATTCTTTTTAAATGTTATGTTTTAAAATGTCCTGCAAAAGCATCTTGAAACTCTTTCACACATACACACACACACACACACACACACACACACACACACACACACACACACACAACACCACACACACACACACACACGTTGGTATTGGTCGGTTTATGGGGACTGTCCGCACTGTAAAAAACAACCTATAGAATCTACAACAGTAAAAGTTTTGAGGGTAACATTTTGCACTAATTGTAACTTGTTTGAGTAGATTCCATCCTAAATATTTAAGTAAAGAATACCTAAATTTAACAGCTATGACAAATTAGAAAAGATTAGGTAAAGTCTACCTAATGGTTATTAATGCACTACACAACTAATTACTTATACAAATTGAGTAAAATTAACTATATTTTAGCAGGCAACAGTTAATTTACTAAATTATTATTAATAATAGTTAGCCAATAAGAACAATTACACATTATTTATTTAGGAAAGGCTGAATTTACCTAAAAATGGTCAGACACAGAATATTGCATCTGTAAGGGAATCATTTAAGATTTTAAAAGGGAATTTGAACAGAAATCACTGTGTTCACAGCTGATCAACTGAAACGGCCAGCGATTCACTGAACGAGCCGGCCGTTTAACATCAAATCTGCACTGGATATTTAATATCCAAAGTAGAGTGAAAACACTATTAATTAGCACAGTAACAAGATCTGCAGTTTAAGACATTAACTTGTAAGCCACAAAACACAATGTGTACTTCTCTTTTCAATATGAATAAGGCTTTATTAGATAAATCTAAGACATATAAACTAATCTAACACATAAGCACATGCACTCACATTCACACAAGTTGCAGGAGGATAGAAAGTTAGGGAAGTTAGAATGAGTTTAAGAGAATGAAAATGTGAAATCCCAAGTTTACAGCAATACGTGAAATTGCCAGACTGACATTGAACAAACATCAGTCACTTATTAACCCTCGCACACTGAGTTCCTCAATGAGGTTTAAATTATATTAGATAACACCAGTACAGATGTGAGTCTGGAGGTACGTTACTTGTGATGCCTGTGTATCAAAGGGTTCCCTTTGTTGTTGCTGAAAAGGGGGTTTCCCGAGGTGCCCCTGCTGATTGGCTGGAAGCTTCAGTAGTCGTTGAAGTGACGACTCGTTGGGCTAAGCCCGTGGTTGGGCCGTAGGCTGAAAGATGCGGAGTTGTGGGCTGGTTGTAGTTTCAGACGGGCACGCGAGGTCAGACTCGGAGAGACGGCGTTACAACGCGAGGTCAGACTTGCACGAAACTCTCAAACGGAAAAGAAAAAGAAACTAAAGTAAAAGAAAGAAGTAAAGTTTGACGAGACCTAGGTGGTGTTTCTTCTCATCGTGGCTAAGTAGCAGCAGGCGTGAGGCCGTAAGCACAGGGCTGGAATAGCGCTCAAAGAATGCTAAAAGTGATGACAAAGCATGACTAAAAGCAAAAAAAGCAGGAGCATGACTGATAGCAAAAGCTAGGACGCAAGCTAATAAAAGCTAAAAGCTAAATTTGATGGTGTTCTGAGTATTTAAACTGGCCATTTTGGCCACACCTCAAATGTTGTCTTGACCAATTAGATATTGTCTTTTATCCGGTGTGTGTTGCGATGTTTGTCCCACCCATTCATAAAATCATATTTTATCTTATCAAGCACGTGGTCCGAATTTTTCCCGCTCTTGCAGGGTATAATTTAGACATGATTCCTATAACAAGAATATGATACATTTGACAAATAACTGATGGTCAGGAAACGTTTTAAGCAAGAAAGATTCGAACACACACATACTAAACATGAATATGATCCCTTAAGCTATTCAAGAGATATTTTAAAAAGACATACACAATAAGTGATTAGAAACATTAAAGTCAAAATGTGTGGGTTACATGTATGATATGGAGTTAAGCAATGGACTGATATCCATTTAGAAGTAATTTTTTGAGTTCATTTTGGTGCATATATTCATTGGAATGCATTCTCTGTGCCATTCTGTGGAGTAAGGATATGTCCTGTGAAGACCAGAGAGGTTAACAGGTCTCCTTAGGAATTTCAGTCTGGTTTCCTTCGAGGTGGGGGAAGTCAATCCAAAGAGCTTGTGATCATGATTACTATCATGGGTTTACTATCATGGGTTTACATGTGATGGTAACGCTGTGCATCTCTTTGATTACTTGCCCCAAATTTGACAATCTCTTCTTCGAATTGAAATTGTCAATAATTGTTCTAATGGTGTTAATGTTGAAAGCTGTTCTGTGAAAGAGCTGGTTGGTTATCTAGCTTCAGACTGTGGTGCTAGGAGTTGATTTACAGCATCCTGTTGCCTTTCGAGAGGAATTCGGCTTCTTCTTGTTTCAACCATGCTCACGATCGAATCTTTAATTTGTCTGGTTCAGGCCTCATACGCTACACATCAATATTTTTTTATTGACCAAATGACAAACATTTCTTTATACATTTAAAATGAATTAATGCATGTACAAAAAAATGCTATATATTATTTTTTTTAATTTTAATTTAAAGTGAAATACAACTTCATATCACTTCGTGTTAAATAAAACCTCTTGAATGCTTCCCAATAAAAATAAACCAATGTCTTCCTGCAAAATGTGCACTAAAAAAATGCTTTCTCACATTTTATCATGTCAAACAATAAGAATCTGTGATTTTGATTTTGTGTGAGAATAATTTGGTTGAATATATTTTAATGAGTGGGAAACTGCGACTCCAGCTGTGGGATCATGCATCACCAACACCTTCATTATTTGGTTTGTGAGGGCCTCAAGTTCATCCTCCTGTTAGAAAGAAAAGACAAGCAGCATATACTTTATTTTTTAACGTTAGTTTAAGCATATTAACAGGTTGTTCTGTTGATGTGTCTTTTTAATAAAAGTGGGCCATGATATACTACACATGATATATAAATCATCACCCATGTAATTCTTAAAGGGCTAGTTCATCTAAAAATGAACATTGCCATCATTTACTCACCCTCATGCTGTTTTGAAAATCTTCAAAGCACAAATGAAAATATTTTTAATAAAATCTGAGATTTCTGTCCCTCCACTGAAGGTCTATTCACCCAAAATGGACGCTTCAAAAAGTTCATAAAGAGATTGTAAAATAAATCAATGTGAATTGAATGGTTCAATCATATAAACATTGTTCACATATAAACATTGATTAGCAAACAGTGTTTGCAGCATCCAAATTTGGTAAATGGAAGCTCAAGCATGTTTGTCTGACGAATGAGAACCAACGAGGATCATTCTCGTGTCAACTTGAGGTTTGTTTCTCACACATCACCCAAGTATGGTTGAGCTTCTGTTTATGTTCGCTGATTAATGTAAATATGTGAAATAAAAGCCTAATTAAATCTGTTCATCATCATAAGCGTCTGTATCTCTTCAGAAAACTTTGAATTAAACTGCTTGATTCATAAGTATTCTTTAAATGATCTCTTCATTAACATCTTTAAGCATGAAGAGATTTGGATGAATAGACTTTCAGTGGAGGGACAGAAATCTCTCAGTTACCTTAAAAATATATTCATTTGTGTACTGAAGACCAACCAAATTCTTATTGGTTTGGAACAACATGACAGGACAGAATTTTCTCTTTTGGGTGAACTACCCCTAAAAGGTACTGCCTAAAGAATTAATCTTATAGTGTGTTTAAAGCTGGATCAGTTGGTATTGGATTGGTTAATCACCTGAATCACAGTGTTTGATATGGAAATGAAACACAATGGCATCGGGGCCACATTTTTGTCCTGTATCCGTTTAAATGCCTCGAGTTGATCAATCATTTAATAACATACCTGACAGCTCCTCTTTTCCCCAGGATACTCAATGAGGCAACAGACATCTGCATCCTTTTTTTCCTTAATACTCTGGAATTATAAAGAGATTGCATTTTATTGTTAGTCAGTTTCCTAAAAGTTACATATTGCAAAAATTATTATCACTCAAACACATAACTCAAAGAGAATTGGCACAAAATATATCAAACTCAAAACATAGAACTGATGTTTCTAAGATCACATAAGGAATGTAAAATGCATTAGGGCAAGGCCTACATAATTCTATCTTTTGCGATTTTTTGTCAGTGTCAACACAGCTCACGCTAATCGCTGTATCGCCATTTATGCTAACCATTAGCCTGGGGGGCTGACATTTAGATATAATACAACGTTTATATAACATTATGCACAGAGAGACATTTAGTGTACAGTACAGTCTTGTTTACAACTTTATTGGAATGGTTTGCCCGTTAAATACTTGTAAAGGAAAATTTATATAACGAATGAAGCACATTGTGCAAATGTGGACCTACGAAGATGCACACAAATATACTCACAAATACATATTTCCAAATATAATCATTTCACATTCAAAAAACTCCTAATCTGTAAAATAATCACTTAACTTACCCCTGTCTGTTCTCAGCACATCAACCATCTCTCTGTAGCTCACCCACACGTGCGCTGCAGATTCGCTTAAGCTGTTCACTAATTTTAGATATATACATAACACCAATGGCAGCTGATATATTTTAATCACCAATGTAGATTTGTACTCTCTTTTGGCAGGTGGACAATATTCTCTACTACTTTTAAAGCTAATTTGACCAACCACAAATTCTAACAGTCAATCTGTCAACCTCGGCTGTGGCGCTGACGACATAACGTTAACAAAAAAACATGCCAATACAAAATCATTTTGTTGCTCTTATCACTAAACAATTAACATTTGCATACATTATAATATCAGCAAGTTATAAATAAAACTTACCTGCAGTTCAGACTGTGTTTTATTAAAGTCTACACCTAGCCCAACACTAAACCTACTCTTACAGTAATGCAGATACATTAAATATTGTTGTTCAGCATGAGAAAAAGGATGCAATATTGTTGTGCGCATGCACAGTAAAGCCAGGTAGGACAATCTGACTGTTAGGATAAAATGTCAGGACACCGCCATTGACACAGAAGACAAGAATCAGGGTTGCCAGGTTTTCCCAACAAAACCCGCCCAATTGCTACTCAAAACTAGCGCAAAACGGTTTGAGGGGGAGGGGGGTTCCCCAGTAAAAATAACATTCCGGGGGGTAAAATACACGTTTCGTGGTGGGGATCCTCCTGTTAAATTCACATTTTCCAGGGGCTAAATATCATGTTATTGTGGTCACTCCATATTATCACGTTATTACGGCGCTTCAACATAAGTGTTAAAGGGGTCATATGACATAACATTATTTGGTTTATTTGGTGTAATGCAATATGTTTATGCAGTTTAAGGTTCAAAAAACACATTATTTTTCATCATAATGTACATTATTGTTTCTCCTCTATGCCCCGCCTTTCTAAAACGTGTTGATTTTACAAATCTCATCGTTCTAAAAAAGCGAGGTGTGCTGTGATTGGCCAGCTGTCCAGTGGGTTGTAATTGGCAGAATGTCTCAAGCGTGTGACGGAATTGTTATGCCCCCCCGCCTTAACATACTGTGATGCCATCTCCCAGTAGGAAATGACTCAGTCCAGCTGCTCTGCTCGACATCACTAGACGAGACAAAGCCAATAAAACCAAGTAGATATAACTGCAGGCCAGAGATCTCCAAAATGGGGCGTAAACTCCAAAAGTGGGCAGAACCTCCAAAATGGGGCGGTTTAAAGCTGGTGGCCAGTGGTGTTCGGACTGGAGTTTGAACCTCTGCTTAATGATATAAATGGGAATCACCGATAGTGTCTAGTGGTAGCCATCCCAGCGCAGCCGAAAGATTTTATTCTATCGCTTTTTTCTAAGCAACGTGCGTTTGCCAGGGCTCGAACTTTGCAGGGTAGGAGGGTGAGGTCCAGTTGGGGAGTTATGGAACAATCTCATATCGCATAATCTTATTAAGAATTTATCTCCTAAACTGCAACTTTCTTTACCACGCTATTCAGCGCCAATCCCGCCGTGCAGTCAATTTCACTGGTTAAGGTTAGGGTCAGGTGTGGGGTAGGTTTAGAGGTTAGCATTTAGTGTAGGAAATCAACACTTTAATCGACACAACCAATAAAATCTTTAGAATCAGCTGTGGGGCGGAGTTTGCACTGAAGTTGATTGGGGGAAAAAATTGCGCATGTGTGTCATGTGCCTGTTTGTCAATGGGAGGAAGCCATGCCCTATTTTGGAGCTCCCACCCCGTTTTGGAGTTCACGCCCCCATTTGGAGATCTCCAGGCTGCAGTTATACCCTTCTCAATAAAACTCATTACTAACGAGGCATTTGTTGCATCCAGTGGGGACATAATTACTGATTATAATGACTTATACTGTCTTTTTACACGTTGCGTTACGTATCGCGCTGAGTAAACATAAAACCATGTCTGCATTTGTGATCGGAGAAACAACTAACAATAAGCCTACTCTACACTGCTCAAAAAAACTTGTGTTTGAATTATCATTGGCAAATTATTTAAATATAAAAAACGTACTTACAGGCTTTGAGTCAGAAGCGCCAGACTGTCCTTGCAAAGTTGGAACTGCCCCACTTTATAGGAACAGCCTTTGTGCCACAGATGCATTGTAGGCTAGTCTGCAGGTTCAGGAAACAGTCCTCATTCTCAATAAAATGCGCAGCACACATCTGAATATTTGGGTTGAAGTGTTCTGGAACAGTGTTGTAAATACAACTTAACCACTGATTTCTAGTCATGTCCTCTTTTGGAAGGTCAAACAAAGTAGTTTCTCTTTCATAACGAAACACACAATGACTCCACAACATGGCCCCGGCGGCAACAGCGCGACTTGTGCAGTAGCGAGTTTGGGTGGTGTTATGCAAATCTTCCCACATCATGACTTAGACATGTGGGGGCATGTTAGAATGAGCCGTTTTAGGTGAGTGTGGTTGACTTTTAAATTTTATAAAGCATATCTCTTTGGATTTGAGACTTTAGTCTTTGCAACTTTACAGATCTTCTTTATACACCAAGAGCTTGTAACACTCCAAAGAGAAAGGAAAAATTTAATCACACCACATGACCCCTTTTAAGTAGCCCAATTCCACGGGAAAACCATGGACTTGGCAACACTGACAAGAATCATGCACACTTTGAGGTGCCACACAGTGTTGTCAGGTGTGTGTGTGTATGTATGTATATATACAGTACAGACCAAAAGTTTGGAAACATTACTATTTTTAATGTTTTTGAAAGAAGTTTCTTCTGCTCATCAAGCCTGCATTTATTTGATCAAAAATACAGAAAAACATGTAATATTGTGATATATTATTACAATTTAAAATAATTGTTTTTAAATTTATTATACTTTAAATTATCATTTATTTCTGTGATGCAAGGCTGAATTTTTAGGATCATTATCACATGATCCTTTAGAAATCATTCTAATATGATGATTCATTATCAAAGTTGGAAATAGTTCTGCTGCTTAATATTTTTTTCAGAACATGTGATACTTTTTTTAGGATACTTTGATGAATAAAAAAAAAAAAAAAAAAAGAAGAAGCTATGTTTTTAAAATATAAATATTTTGTAATAACAATATACACTACTGGTCAATATTTTTTTTTCTTTCTTTTTTTTTAATAAAATCAATACTTTTATTCAGCAAGGATGTGTTAAATTGATAAAAAGTGATAGTAAAGAAAATATATTATTAGAATATATATTATTAGAATTTTTTTTTTTTTTTTTTAATAAATGCAGTTCTTTTTAAACCTTTTATTCATCAAATATATTAGACAGCAGAACTGTTTCCAACACTCATAATAAATCAGAATATTAGAATGATTTTCTAAATGATCATGTGATAGACTGGATGTTACATGTGACACTGAAGACTGGAGTAATGATGCTGAAAAATTCAGCTTTGCATCACAGGAATAAATTATTTTTTTAAAGTATATTCAAATAAAAAAACTATTATTTTAAGTTGTAATAATATTTCACAATATTACTGTTTTTTTCTGTATTTTTGATCAAATAAATGCAGGCTTGATGAGCAGAAGAAACTTCTTTCAAAAACATTAAAAATAGTAATGTTTCCAAACTTTTGGTCTGTACTGTATATACTGTATATATGTACACACAGGTGGTGGTCATATAATTAGAATATCATCAAAAAGTTTATTTATTTTAATAATTTCATTTAAAATTTAAACTTGTATATTATATTTTATTTTTTTTAATTAGACTGATATTTTTATATTTCAAATGTTTATTTCTTTTAATTTTTGATGATTATAACTGACAACTAAGGAAAATCCCAAATTCAGTATCTCAGAAAATTATATTACTTAAGACCAATACAAAGAAAGGATTTTTAGAAATCTCGGCCAACTGAAAAGTATGAACATGAAAAGTATGAGCATGTACAGCACTCTATACTTAGTTGGGGCTCCTTTTGCCTGAATTACTGCAGCAATGCGGGGTGGCATGGAGTCGATCAGTCTGTGGCACTGCTCAGGTGTTATGAGAGCCCAGGTTGCTCTGATATTGCCTTCAGCTCTTCTGCATTCTTGGGTCTGGCATTTGACATCTTCCTCTTCACAATACCCCATAGATTTTCTATGGGGTTAAGGTCAGGCGAGTTTGCTGGCCATTTAAGAACAGGGATACCATGGTCCTTAAACCAGGTACTGGTAGCTTTGGCACTGTGTGCAGGTGCAAAGTCCTGTTGGAAAATGAAATCTGCATCTCCATAAAGTTGGTCAGCAGCAGGAGGCATGAAGTGCTCTAAAACTTCCTGGTATAACGGCTGCGTAGACCTTGGACCTCAGAAAAACACAGTGGATCAACACCAGCAGATGACATGGCACCCCCAAACCATCACTGACTGTGGAAACTTTACACTGGACCTCAAACAACGGTGGACTGTGTGCCTCTCATCTCTTCCTCCAGACTCTGGGACCCTGATTTCCAAAACGAAAATGCAAAATTTACTTTCATCAGAGAACATAACTTTGGACCACTCAGCAGCAGTCCAGTCCTTTTTGAAGCGAGACGCTTCTGACGCTGTCTGTTGTTCAAGAGTGGCTTGACACAAGGAATGCGACAGCTGAAACCAATGTCTTGCATATACGTCTGTGCTTAGTGGTTCTTGAAGCATTGACTCCAGCTGCAGTCCACTCTTTGTGAATCTCCCCCACATTTTTGAATGGGTTTTGTTTCACAATTCTCTCCAGGGTGCGGTTATCCCTATTGCTTGTACACTTTTTTCTATCACATCTTTTCCTTCCCTTCGGCTCTCTATTAATGTGCTTGGACACAGAGCTCTGTGAACAGCCAGCCTTTTTTTTGCAATGACCTTTTGTGTCTTGCCCTCCTTGTGCAAGTTGTCAATGGTCGTCTTTTGGACAACTGTCAAGTCAGCAGTCTTCCCCATGATTGTGTAGCCTACAGAACTAGATTGAGAAACCATTTAAAGGCCTTTGCAGGTGTTTTGAGTTAATTAGCTGATTAGAGTGTGGCACCAGGTATCTTCAATATTTAACCTTTTCACAATATTCTAATTTTCTGAGATACTGAATTTGGGATTTTCCTAAGTTGTCAGTTATAATCATCAAAATTAAAAGAAATAAACGTTTGAAATATATTAGTATGTGTGTAATGAATGAATATAATATACAAGTTTCACTTTTTGAATGGAATTAGTGAAATAAATCAAACTTTTGATGATATTCTATATATATATATACACACACACACACACACACACACACACAAGAAAAACAAGTAGATAGAATAGAAAGCTAGTGGTATTTTTTTTATAAAACAGAAAATAAATAGATAAAGTAGAATTTAAATTGAATAGAACGTGCTAGAGTTAGAGGGTCAAATAAAAATGGAACAGTCATTTCTTGAAGATGGCAAAGGACTCAGCTGCTCAGATTTAGTTGGGCAGGTCATTCCACCAGGAGGGAACAGTTAATGAAAAAGTCTGTGAAAGTGATTTTGTGCATCTCTGAGATGGCACAATAATGCATCGTTCACTTGCAGAACGCAAGCTTCTAGAGGGCACATAACTCTGAAGTAATGAATTTAGGTAAAGGAGTGCAGAGTCAGTGTTGGTTTTGTAGACAAACATTACTGCCTTGAATTTTACGCGAGCAGCTATTGGTAGCCAGTGCAAATTAATGAACAGAGGTGTGACGTGCGTTCTTTTCGGCTCATTAAAGATTAATCTTGCAGCTGCATTTTGGATTAATTGTAGAGGTTTGATAGAAGTGGCTGGAAGACCTGCCAAGAGAGCATTGCAATAGTCCAGCCTGGATAGAACAAGAGTTTAAAACAAGGAGTTGTGTTGCATGTTCTGAAAGGAAGGGCCTGATCTTCCTAATGTTGTATAAAGCAAATCTGCAGGACTGGGCCACTCTGTTTTCGAAGGAGTTATGGTTGATGTGCTGAACTGGATGGTGAAATTTTGATAAAGTGATGGATTTGTTGAAACCACAAGCAGTTCTGTCTTAGCCAGGTTAAGTTGAAGGTGATGGTCCATCATCCAACAAGAAATGTCTGTTAGACATGCTGAGATGCACGCAGCTATCGTCGGATCATCAGGATGGAATGAGAGGTAGAGTTGAGTGTCATCAGCATAGCAGTGACATGAAAAGCCATGTTTCTGAATGACAGAACCAAGTGATGCCATGTAGACAGAGAAGAGAAGTGGTCCAAGAACTGAGCCCTGAGGCACCCCAATAGTTAGATGTTTTGACTTGAACACCTCATCTCTTCAAGATACCTTGAAGGACCTATCTGAGAGGTAAGACTCAAACCACTGGTGTGTGGTTCCTGAGATGCCATTTTCCAAAAGGGTTGACAGGAGAATCTGGTGGTACACCATATCAAAAGCAGTGGACGGATCCAGCAAGATAAGTACAGAAGATTTAGAAGCCGGTCTTGAAAGTCTTAGGGCTTCAACAACTGAGAGCAAGGCAGTCTCTGTCGAATATCCACTTCTGAAGCCAGATTGGTTGCTGTCCAGGAGGTTGTTCTGTGTGAGAAAGGCAGAGACTTGGTTGAACACAGCTCGTTCAAGTGTTTTTGCAATGAAAGGAAAAAGGGAAACCAGTCTGTAGTTCTCTAAAAGAGATGGGTTAAGGGTGGATTTCTTGAGAAGTGGGGTGATACAAGCCTCTTTAAATGTTGAGGGAAAAACACCATTGTGAAGGGATGTGTTAATGATATTAATGAGTGCAGGTACAACGGCAAGAGAAATGGCTTGAAGGAGATGAGATGGAATAGGATCAAGCGGATAAGTAGTAGGATGATTGGAAAGGATGAGTATAGAGACTTCTGCCTCAGACAGAGGAGAGAAGGATGAAAAGGAGTGTATGTTTGCTAGTAAGATGTGTTTGACAGTTTGTGGTGTGGCAAGTTGTGCACTAAGGTTTGTAATTTTATTAATTAAGAATGTGGCAAAGTCATCAGCAGTTAGAGTTGATGAAGGAGGGGGAGGAGGAGGACAAAGTAGGGAGGAAATTGTTGTGATAGTATGCCCTTTTAGCAGTGGAGACATTAGCAGAGAATGAAGAGAGGAGTGATTGATATACATTAAGGTCAGTAGGATATTGTGATTTGCGCCATACTCTTTCTGCATTTTATATGGGGGGGGGGGGGGGGCAATATGGCAACACTGGTGCCAAAGCTAATTTTATGGTGATGCAGTTATTACTGTTAACAAATAGGTAGTGTAGGTAGAATTTACCTAATTTACCTATTGTTATATATTTTATTTGCCAAATAATATACTTAAGTAAAATCTAACTGATTTTCATGGGTTGTTTTTAACACCCTCCAGAGTATTTTATTTTTTACAGTGTAGGCGTAATGGTTTTTATACTGTACAAACAGTATTTTTTATCGCCCTACACTAAACCTACACCTAAACATACTCCTCACAGGAAACTACTGGCAATTTTCTAATTTCATAAAGCACCATTTAGTTTGTTTAAGCCTTTTGGTTTATGGGGACACAGGAAGTGTCCTCCTAAACCATGTTTATGTTGTGGTACCCATGTCATTATACACATTTGTGTCCTCCTAAACCATATAAACCAGAACACAAAACACACACACAAAGAGAGAAAGAAAGAATGAGCTATATATTAGTGCTGTCAATTGATTAAAATTTTATAATTAATTCCACATTGTGCCAATTATTAATCTAATTAATCACATATTAATCGCATATCAAATTTGGCTGAGAAATTACCCACGAGAGATCATTTAAAGCCACTATTGTGTCACATGAGAAAAGCATGAAATAGATATTACAAAAAGTAGCTTTAGAAAGATTTTTTTTTCTTTTATAATTTTTTCATTTTTGGGTGAACTAAGCCTTTCATTTTTATTAAATATTCTTATTTATTTATTTTATTATTATTATTATTATTATTGTTGTTAATATGGATTTTTTTTTCAGATTTTTTATATGTAAATATTAAAACATTTTTATTGAAATGAAATAAGAAACTAAAACTGTACAGGTGTCAGTAAATGTAAATCATTAAGTCATTCAATCATTCTCTTCATTCATTCAAATGGCTGATTCATCCAGTAATGAAGTAAATGGCTCTCTTTAATAATGGGCCACTGAATCACTAGTTCACCATATATGTTCAAAATGTGGATTCTTTCAGAACATGTGTTGCTTGGAGACACAACAGTTCTGCTGTGGCTTTAATATGTGACATCTGTGTTGGCAAAATGGAACAAAAACAATATTCTGTCTAAAATATAATATTTTAATTTATTGAACTGTTGCATAAAAACATTAACAAATTTGCCCTTGTGCTATTTGGGAAAAAAACCCAACAGCACTCGTGTGATATAAATGAGACAAAATCTCATACAGAGGCGTTTTCCCCAATCTCTTGAATTTTAGGGGCATATAATTGCATTCTATAGGCTACATCACGCAGTGAGTTGTCGCTCTGAAACATGTTCGTCACCTATCAGCTGTATAGGTTTGCTCAGTGTGATGCGGCACTGCGCAGACCAATCACTGTCTGACGACAGCTGTAGAGAGCAAATGGCTCTGCATGCTCTTGCTGGACTTTGATGTCAAACACTGATCGGTCTGTAGTAGTTGTAGTCTCAAAAAAATAAATAATTTTGATTTGGGTACTTTTATGAAAAAATTTACATTTATGAATAAAATATTTTGCCAATAAAATAATTACTACAGTTCATAGCCTATATGCTATATTATGATTACAATGAGAAAAACTACAGATTATATCACACAATGTTAAATCAATGCCTAATTTGGAAGCAAGGAATTTTGATAGATCAGTCCAAAATTGATGTGGACAAGGGGCCACATCAAGTCGAACACACGCTTCATGATATGTAAGATGACGTACGTGAGCATTACTTTAAATGTGACACTGTATTATTAAAAATGCAGATAAAAATGCTGAAGTCTTAAGACATGTAATGTGTGTTGCTGGCAAAAACAACTGCCATTTTTTAAAAATCAGAAAACTGTCATTGTGAATAAAGTTTCTAGTTCTGTTAATAATTTCTTTTTATAAAGTCACATTTCTAAAATGATGTCCAATAACACCAAAACATTTTAAAAAAAAAGGAAGAATAGCCCAAATGGTCAAAAAGAGACAGAGTTACATAGAGAGTAAATTAAATTCTATTTCAGTTCAAGTTTATTTGTATAGTGCTTTTTACGATACAAATCATTGCAAAGCAACTTTACAAAAAATTAAGTTTAGTAGTAGCTTATCAGTGGTGACTGTCAGTTTATGTACATATGGCAGAAATGTACGGAAAAATCAATTAAAGACGTAATCAAACAGACGATTAACACTATTAACAGCAATTATTATATGTTGAAATCAAACTTACAGCAAAATTCGGTAGTTCTGTATGTTGTTTCAGGGTTGGCATCATCTGAGGTAACTGCAGTACAAGATTATGAGATGCATTATTTGAATGTTTGGCCAAAGAGATGTGACTTTAATCTAGATTTAAACAGAGATTGTTTCTGAACTCCGAACATGATCAGGAAGGCTATTCCAGAGTTTGGGAGCCAAATGCGAAAAAGCTCTACCCCCTTTAGTGGACTTTGCTATCCTAGGTACTACCAAAAGTCCAGAGTTTGGGACCTTAGGGAGCGTGATGGATTGTAGCGCGAGTTAGTGCTAGTAATGTCAGTGAGGTGTGTTCTCACCTCAGCCGTGATGAAAGGATGGAGGTAGGGAGCTGTGAGACAGAGACGCTCATTTGTTCAGTCATCTCTCAAACGGCTAGTGTTTGACTTCCTCCCGGTAGGAGTGGGTAATTTAGCAGCACTGTGTGAGCTTGTTAGATCACCAAGGCCCACAGTGGCACCATTCTTTGCAGACCCTTGACAGCAAATATGTAGTAATGATATTGTCTCCAGCTGGGTAATAACACACAATTCAGACAGCTACACACCACACTGCCGCAGAAATAGAGGGGAGAGAAGAATTACCCTGAAGCACTAGAGGAAAATGACAGTAGAAATGTCTCCAGCCTCTGAAGTGGGGTATTGAAAAATGTTCTCCAGTAGAACTGGACCGTCAATAGCTCATTTATCTCTCAACAAAACAAACATGCGGCTTGAATAAATGAATGCATGAATAATTACAAGGACATGTGTACATACTGT
Organism: Cyprinus carpio; assembly: GCF_018340385.1. Classification (NCBI taxonomy): domain Eukaryota; kingdom Metazoa; phylum Chordata; class Actinopteri; order Cypriniformes; family Cyprinidae; genus Cyprinus; species Cyprinus carpio. The sequence goes on from NC_056588.1 coordinate 24,065,160, forward strand.
CAAGTTCATACGACACAAAAACCCAATTATCATGCGATTTAAAAACATTAAAACATAAAATAAAAATTGGAACTTTGTTGTTTCTGTTTTCACATTTGGTTTTGTTGTACGGTCTGAACCCAAGTTACCCAAGGTAGCAACTCAGGATTAGAAGACATCATCCTCACTATTTTATACATGCTTTTGTTGCTTTGGATTGTAAGAAAAAATGATGAGGACGTTTGATTGAGGAGGTTGCCATACAAATCCAGCACCCCCCCCCCCCCCCAACCCGTTTCCTTCAAAAGAAATCTTTTCAAATTTAAAACAGCTAGAGAAGTACAATCACAGAATATCATTAAAACATTTCTCATAAATTTAAATATCATGCCATTAACACATTTTATTCACAAATTATAAAGAATCACCCCCCTTCTGATGGTAAACATATTTCTAAAATGTGTTACTATCATAAAACAATTCCTCCTATTCACATCAGCATCTGCTTGTGACTGAGCTACAGTCATGTTGTTCATGCAGTACTGTGTCTGGCTTCTTTCTTATTTCCTTTCAGCTGTGCCAAATGGGTTTCTAAGCTGCCTATTTTCTTAAGTAAATCACAATACCCCATCTTTCTTTTGTGTTTATGTGGCACTATCTTGCCTTGTGTCCCATCCTTCCACGTGCAAAACAAATAACTTCCTGATCTTTCCTACTGTACCTTTCTCCAAACAATGCCTTGCTATGTTGCCATCCTTTTCACATGCATGACAGAAATAGCTTTGATGAGGTCTCTCATTGTTTTGACATTGTCTAGCAATGTGACCAGCAAAACAAAGAGTAACACCTTCTGAGTTTATTCTTGAGCCCCTTTCACACTGCACGTTGGTCCCAGAAAATTGTTGGATCACCTTCTGTGTGAACGCAAACACGTCCCAGAATTGATTCCGGGATCGATCCCGGGTTGGGGACCTAGTAACATTGTCGGGTTCAGTCCCGGAACGAGCTCTGTTAACTCTGTTAGAGTTAATGTGCCTAGTGTTTTCGACTCGTACATTACACATATACTGATGTCACGTGTCATTACTGGACCTTTACGGGTTGTGTGTGAATGCACGCACAGATTCCGGGAAATCACTGGCAGTGTAAATGAATCAAAATCTAACGATCCGGGAACAATTGCCGGGACACATTACCCGAGTATTATCCGGAATCTCAGTGTGAAAGGGGCTTTGCAGATCGCCTTGGTCTCTGATGGAAACCATTAGAACACTCTATCTCCTGCCAACTGCATTTCTAAATTCTGCTTCTTTCATTTGACTGTTTGCACTGAAATATTGTGTCGTTTTGGAAATGATTTGCTCATTTTGTGTATTTATATCTATATGCAGAGCAATGTTTGAAGCATTTGTGGGCTGCTCTGTGAAATTAATGCAGACTTGAACATGAGGTTTAGTTTAGTAGCATTTGGCACACCACTGTAACAGCTAAACATTTCCCACAACCTGGATGCAAATACCATAGGATACTCTCCACTTTCCATTGTCACCTCAAATTATCTTTCTCAAGTTAACCAAATCAGTCCCAACAACTCTAAGAAGACCTTCTCTCTTTGCCCCACTGTCTGCTCTTTTGTCACAACCTTCCTGTGAGAGCACTAGTTAATGAGCGAGGAATGCAGATTATAAGAAGTCTACATGCATCTGCGACTGACACAATATAAACTTTTCCAGTTTTGACAAGAACTCTAGAGGATCTGTTATCAGCATCAAAATTACCCACTCCTGTAACAAGACTTTGAATGTCCATTAAAGGACAGCTGTCTAACAGCTTGGCCATTTTCAGTTCTTTGATCAAGAACCCTTTCATTTACATTTCCAGATGCATTTGCACTGGTGATATTGGGAACCTCAAAGAATCATCTAAAGAATTATGTCGTTGACTAAAGGCTTCATTGCAGTTATTCTCATCATATTCAGAATTGGACTGGGCATGTACTAACTTCAAACAAACATCTAAATGACTCCCTCTTTAAATTTGGACATTGAAATTTCTTGTCTCAATGTAACTATCTGTTCCTTCAAAATGATCTCCAAGTTTCTCAATGATATGCAGACTTATCGCAGACTTGAGAATTTAGTAACTTGTTTTCAGTTTTCTTTTCCTCTAATCTTTTCTTAGTTATCTTGTATGAGGCAAAAATTATATTACATCATAATTATCACAACTTCACAGTTTTATTTACTTTAGAAACTTACAACTTTGTTTCAGTTACTTTAGAAATAATAGGTCTAATACAACTCTGCCACCACACTGAGTCGGGTTGATTCAGTTAGCTACTTTAGAATCTTAATAGAATTATAAGATTATTACAACACCAAGTCTCAGTTACTTTAGAAACTAACTTAAGCACTTTGCTTCAGTTACTTTAGAAACAATGATTTCAATACAGCTCTGCCACAACACTACATCAGGCTGAAATCTGAAACAGAATTAGTATAGAATAGGCTTAAGAACCAAATTCTCTTCAGTCCTTAGTACACTGAAAAAAACAATCAGTAAATTTACTTAATTTTTATTTGGCAAGTTTTTGCACGAGCATTTTTCAAGTAAATTTAAGACATTTGGAAATTAAGTAAATCTACTTAACTAAATTAAGTAAAAAAATAAAAAAAACGAATAAGTACATGTAACTTCACCTGTTAAATTTTATTGAGTAAATTTCACTTACAAAATTCTGATATAATTTAAGTAAAATCAGTTGTTCTTTTAAATACATTTTACATGTTTTTATGCAGTGCTGGGTAATTAATTTAAATGTAATTTAATTTTCTGTTATAATGTCACAAAATAATACCATGACAATGTGGTAGTTCAGAGTCTTTTATTAGGAACAAATCATGCAAGAAATAGCCAGCACACAGAAACCTATGATGCTTAAGATCACTTTAAAATAGTTTAAACAGCTTAAGCAATAGTAAACATCCATGTTCAATGGCATATTAAACACATTACAACTCCAACATTAGCAGTTCTATGCATAGATATGACAGCTTATTAATCTCAACAGACTGCAGTTACAAATAAAACCTGTTAACTAAGCCCCTGACCCCACCCCCCAAACAAGAAAACTCCTTGGCCAAGGGAATTTGATAAAGTTTTTACACTACTAAAAAACCCGAAACAGATATTCTAGAAATTTCTAAATGTAAAATATTTTTTTTCAAAACAGTTTTATCAAATGAGGGTAAATAAGTCTCTCACTTCTGTCCCTTTAAACCAGTTTACAGCAAAGACAGCACGAAGGACTGGATGCACATGATAAATATTCTGCAATTAAGAAAACAGACAAAAGAAATTGGTTTTAAGCATATTTTTAAACTAAAAGTTTATTTAGTATTTGCATTCACATAAATTCATTTCACATAATTAAATTTGATGAAACGAATGAGGAATTTTTAAACACTACAGAACCAGTGGCTATCTTTGAGTTGTACTTTTTGGGGGGCTGTTCAGACGTTGTGCAGAACGAGACTATAGTCTTTGGAAAGATCACACAAAACTTAAATAAATAATAAATAAAGAAAGAAAGAAAGAAAGAAAAAGAAATGGGCTTCATCACTATTAAACCAAATCAAACTCATTAAAACATACTGCATCACAGTTCACCTTGCCATTTTCTTGCATTAAACTACGTTAATTTAGTTAATCGTGTCCATATTTTAATAATCTTTAACTCTTTTTTATTTAAAAGTTATGGTAATTTACAAAGTGGACACGACTGAGTAAAAAAGGGACCTATTAATAAACAACGCACAATTTAGTAAAGTAATTAGAGAATGGGGGAATGATTTATATTGTGCACAATTTATTTATATAAAATTATGGAATGAAAACGTTTTCACCAATTGTTAATTCGTGGCCGCGACATACGTATTTTTCCTAAGAACAATGCACAACCGTACAATTCACATATTTATGTGAAAATCGTTTTTGCTACGTAGACTGTAACGTTAGCTTATATGGCGCTCGTTTTACAAAGCTAACTAAAGAACACGCTAAACTTTTCAAAGGTACAGAATGAAGTGATAACAACACAATCATCTAATGAAATTACGTTTCTTGAATAAATTCAATGTAAAAATCCGTAATATAATATCCGTAATATAATATAGTTTTAAATAGTAGGCCTACTTACCTGTCGAGAACTAATGGAGATCATGGAGAAGCCTTCAATCATCGCGGGTTTTTCTTTCCACGCATGCGCAGATTCCTCGCTTTAAATTTAATGTGATTTTTAAAATTTGCTTCAAGTACTTTATTAATCGAGTAAATATGCTAGATAATCACAAGTCAAATTTACTTCTCTGTTGGATGTATATATTTTCAAGAAAATATTGAGTATATATTTAGATTTTACTTAATATTCAGGAGTTTTTAATTTTACTAATATATTTTTAGTAAAGATGCATGATTTTTCCTGTTTTATTTACTGAGCCATAAAATCATTTTTTACAGTGTATTTTCTTTTCTTGATTTTTTAAATATTTTTTATTATTTTTATTAAATGAGGGGGATCTCTGACAAAAACAGCTTTAAAGAAATAAAACCTCTTTTCTTAACTCTTCCCAGGTTTTTTTTTTTTTTATCTCTCGCCAGTGTAAAAAATAAATAAATAAATAAATAGATTATGAGGATGTTGAAGATCTCGATGAAGAAGTTTATTGGAGCATAGCAATGACAAAAAACATGTTGGGTTCCGTGGAGGCTGAATGAACCCCAAACATCCTAAGCTCAAAACTTTTATACAGTTATAGTTTACCCGTAATGTAAATGACCTTGCTCCTGTCATAACAGCTGTGATCTGTATAAAGTAGTAAATTATTACTATATTACAGTATAGTATAGTAAAATAGTAAAAAAAATTTATAGTAGAATGCATGATATTTTTTGATCAGTTGACCAGCTATCTGCCCAATCAGGTATCTAGGTGACACAGTTTATAATTCTTGAGAGTATGGTAATGGTACCTCTCATTGCATGGCACAGCGCAGAGTGTACCTACTCCACACTAATTGCACCTGTACTGTTTGCCGGCGGCCCTTAGAGACTGCGCGATCAGCAACAGCTCTCCTATGAACACTACGACCATGTTCACCCCTGCCACCCACATCCCCATTTGGCAAAGGGTCGAAATGATCACTTGTTTGTGATTCGTGAACACGCTCGCCTTGTACGGCCACACCATTGCGCTGTAAAGATGTACTGGGAGAAGCGTGACTATTAGACGACCAATCGTTTTCAAAAAGGCAAATATTCCCCTTCAGAGTCAGAATCGGCGAATAACATTTGCTACACATCCTCACGGTACAACTTTTTATTAGCCATTTGGCGATTTTCTCTCACAAATCTCACTATTTACTCGTGCACTATGAACTGAACTGCTTCCACATCAATGACATGAGAGCTCACTTGCGCTGCTATTTCCATAGACAGTAAAAGAAATGGACACAGCGACCCAGTTGGATTCAACCAGGGGGGCAGGGTTTCATATTTTATTGAAGCATCCCTGGGCGCCGCCATTGGCTAGCGGACCCCCACCTGCTGTTAGCATTCCATTGACTCCCATTCATTTTGGCTTCACTTTGACAGCGAATTGTCCATTCATTATTTCTAAAGAAACACGAAAATGTATAAAAGGCCCCATTACCTTGTATCTTACGTTATGGCCCCGTAGAAGCAGTTTTTCATTCATTTTGGCTAATGATTGCGTCATAAACTGCGACTCTCTGTCGCACAGTAGAGAAATTACCGTATGGACAGGAGGAGAAGCTCGCAGGCAATCTTTTACTGTCTATGAGGTTATCAGGGGGACGTGGAGGCATGAAGTCAAGGGAGAAGCCCATAGAGAGGTCCATAAAAGCAACAGGACAAAATTATTCAACAATGTCTGCAAGATTCTGTGTGTGATTCAGATTTCTCTTGGCACAGCGATTAGAAGACTTACAATTGTTAGACAGGTCGCTCACGTGACATTTACGTCATCAAGCTCAGTTTGAGTCTGCGCAGTACGCTCGACCCCCAGGAAGTGCGTACTTCTAATTGACTTCACTTGTCTGCGTTCTACAGTCTATTTTATTAAGTTTGACATCTTGTCGCATTTTTGCGACTTTGGCGCTTAGAGGGTTAAGCCATTTTGGAGTGGAATCTGGGTCAGGGCAGCCTACAGGTTCTTACAGGATGTAGCAGCAAAATCACAGAAAGCACCCTTGGTCTGCAGGATGTAGCAGCAAAATCACAGAAAGCACCAAGGTTATATAGCAGATTTACATGTTTAAAATTATAGTGTGTTTTCCCAGGAAAACAGACCCAAAAAACTTTAATGATTCATCTTACGCACAGACAGGTGCTGGATCAGAAATTAACAGGGTCTACAATTCCATCAAATTAAAATAATAACAACAAATGCCCTTAGACAATTAAGTTAAATCAATTACAGTGAAATGTGAAAATGATTGAAAACTGTTGACTGTGTCATAACATTTAAATTTGCACACGTTACATCAGATTTCTTTTTACAAATTTTTGCGGTGTTGCACATTATAACCCAGGGGTCTACATACTCTGGCCTGGAGAGTGTCCTGCAGAGTTTAGCTCCAACCCAATTAATTAAGGTCTTGCTAGGCATATTAGAAACTTCCAGGCAGGTGTGTTGAGACAAGTTGGAGCTAAAGTCTGCAGGACACCGGTCCTCCACGACTCCTGTTGTAACCAATCACACATTTCTGTTGAGTTTGCAATGAGGCATTTATATTAGTCACTGCTTAAAAGGCCAGTTTTGTTCAGTATACGTGCTCACTGACCGAAACTTGCACTCTTGCAAAATCTGTCATCAAAAACAACAAATTGCAGAGACAATGCAAGTATGACATACATTTTACAGTGTAGACAGCTTCAGTGATTTATAACAGGAGCTTTTGTGAGCGTGCAAAAACTCATCGACTGCTTCAGTAATGGGGAACATCCTTGCTCACTTTGTTTAATTTATTCATGGTTTTGCTTTTCATGCTACTAAAATAACATATGTAAAGTTTTGATTTTTGAATGTGTAAAAAGCAATAAACTAATTCATTGATTTTTGGGTGTGTTAATTGCAATAAAGACCAGAATATGATGTGTCGTTTCCCCAAACACACAAAATATTTTTAATTTTGACATTAATAAAAATCATTGCAATATAAGCAGCATTAAATATTCTGTGTAAAAAAACAAATGCCATGTCAGAAAACCAGCTTCTGTTCAACTTTTGCAATGTAAGGATGATTTTTGTTTGCAAAAACCGCACTGAGTTAAACATGACTTTTGAAGTAGAAAAAGTGAGACATTCAAACTTGAAAAATTATTTTTTCATAGCGTATCTGACATAAAAACTTAAACATTTAATAATGTGTGTACTAGGTGTGTTGCGATATACCGGTATTAACGATATACCGGTATTGACGTGATATACAAAGCAACAATTATTGATATCGTGTTCATTTAGTGTGTGACGATTTACCGCAATATTAAAATGAACAGTTCTCTTTTTATGATAACACCACATGTATTTTATGATAAAAAGATATATTGGTTGAGCACCCAGGTGGCAGTATTGTGCCTTAAAGCTGACACCTGTCACATAGGAAGAAGACGCAGTAATCACAGCTACTCCGAGGAGAGCTGAGTTTATCAGAGTAAGATTCCATTATTTTACTAGTCATAGAATAGGAAACGTTATATTAACCTGTTAACAGCGGTTTTCTGTGTTCATATATTTAAGTAAAGGGTGATTATTTTAATAAGTAGTCCACCGCGTTTTCTTTACTCGTCTTATTTTTGTATTTGCAATCAATACGGCCTGTGCGTAGTAACACTTTATTTCTTTGTTCAAATCTATTAACAGTTACACGATTTAAACTGATCTTGAAAAACTGAGCGACAACATTTCTATATTAAACTCTGTGAAATGTTAAGTTGTTCGCAGTGCCATTCACTTAATGCCTCATCTGCGGTCATTCTTCAATAAGGTTCATTAGTTAACAATAGTTAATTACATTAGTTGACATATATAAATAACATAAATAATAATGAACAATATTTCCAAAACATTTATTAAGCTTAGTTCATGTTAATTTCCGCATTTACTTATGCATTATTAAAATCACAAGTTGTGTTTGTAAACATTAATGCACTGTGAACTAACATGAACGATGAACGACTCTATTTTTATTAACATTAACAAAGATTAATAAATTGTGTAATAAATGTATTGTACATTGTTCATTCATGTTAGTTAATACATTAATGTTAACAAATGACATCTTATTGTAAAGTGTTACCAGTAATATTTATTCATCATACTGTTAAACTTGACAGTATTTTCTCTCTTGTTATTTCATAGGAGCTTCAAAGAGTCTCGTGCCCTGCGTTTATCAGTATCCTTATGTTCGTTGGGTGAAAAGAAAAACTCAATTAACAAAGTAAAAAATAATTTGACTGATATCTTTTCCCCCCAAGGTTTCTATAGATATCACGATATATTGATATTGTGAATTCTTATAACAGTGATATGAAAAATCTAATATCATGACAGCCCTATGTGTACAGAAGAAACAAAACTGTGCACGTTGAAATCATTTTATGGGATCTTTAAACCGATCAGACTGACACTAATTGATGACACTGGCATTTAACCAGTAAAAGTGAACTCCGCTAACCTCTTTGTTCCCCTACTGTAGTGTGAAATTTTGGCACATGATTCTTAAAGAGTGTGAAGTAGATAAGGGCTTGACATAATGCCTGAGGGGCTTCAAGGGGCCCCCACTGTAAGAGTCTTTTAGCATCCTGCTGGGCATTGGCTCACACACGGAGCTCGCTGCTCAGGATAAGTTGGTCTAATATCCCTTCATGAACACCTGTAGGCTATAAACTGTACTTCTTCTGTCAATCAAACAAGTTAAGGGACTTGATAAAATAAATTTTTAATGATTGTTTATTCATTAGTTGTGTTTGCTAAAACTCTATTATTGCTAATGGATTGGGATAGAAATCTCATTAAACCACTAACCCTATGTATGAATTTTTTTTTTTTTTTTTGGTATGCAATTTGTCCCGAACTGCTACAGACATGGCTTACTGAGGAGAAGTATGCACTTACTTTTCAAGTGGCAGAAATCTCAGAAAGTCCAAGATTTTTTCCTGGTAGATGATAAAAGAAGGGACGTGAGGCACATTTATGCACTAGACTTTCACAGAGATTTAAGAGAGGGATCTTGTGACTTAGTCATAAAGCAACCACCTGACAACCACCCAGAACACCTCTGTAATTGCTTAGCAATTTGTTCAAACTCCCTCAGAACACCATGGTATTGTGGCAATGACTTTTGAATTGCTCAGTGTTTTCTTTGAAAATGTTGGGTTTTATGAATATTTCTTTTAAATATGAATAATTGGTTTCGAAGTAAAGTGTCTACTTTCACATTTCAAATCACTTTTGTGTAAATAAAATATGGGGAAAATAATGTTCCAACATGTAAAATTGTCATTCGCTGTAATGGTCCAGACTTTTTTATGATTACATCTTTAAATTAAACATAAAATAATTTTTTAAGTAAAAAATATTTGTTTTCTTGGCATTTTCAAATAAGTTTTGGCTGTCTTATATTATTGTATTGTATATTACTGTATTATTATATATATTTTTAAGTATTTAAACAACCAGGAGACTTTTGTCCTAAAAATTCTGTTTATCAGAGATCATTTAGTGTAACAGGAAAAGAAGCCATTCTGGAATCATATAAAAAACTGATAGTCATTCTGCAGTCTATGACATCATCAAATGGCACCTGGAAGACCATGTGGTGCTGCAAGAAAAGTGATATATTTGAAAAATATTTAATAATTTCAGTTTTTCATGGTGTGGGTATACTAAGGCCCAATCCCAATTCTACCCTTTAGCCCTTCCCCTTTAAGGGGTGTCTTGATTCTCTTTTGGTTGGAGGGGTAGGGGTAAGGGGAAGGGCCAGATTTTTTTCGGGACCACACTTCAAATGAAGGGGTTTGAGCATAAACCGGCTACAGCGGCAACATGGCTGCCTGAGCAAACAAAAAGACACATAAATGTAAGCATTTTCGGCATTTATCAAGATTTTTACGAAAAGTAATCATTTATTTTATGTTACATTCAATCGTGACGTGAGTTCATATTTACGGTCATGTTACTCAAAGAAATGTTTGCAAAAAAATCGCTAAAATTCGCAAACGTCATATCATTACAGACTGCACAATAGTTCCACAAATGTTCATGTCTGATCAGGGCGATAACCACCATAGACATTGAGGAGGGCTAGTACCCCAAATATATGCGCACCAGCACACCAGTGTAGGTGTGTGTTTTGTAGGTGCTAGACGAGTAGTGGTGTCTCAATTCTTAGGGGAATATTTTCACCCCTACCCCTTGACACTCTGTGGAGGGGAAGGGCTATAAAATAGAATTGGGATTGGGCCTAAATTTCAAAAACAAGTGTCATTCAGTGTTTTAAAAACACACTTTATTGTTAGATTTTTTTTTTTTTTTTTTTTTTTTTGTTACTGTTAGATTTTTAGATGTCGTGAATAATTGTGATTCACTTTACTGGTCAAGCTCAGTGTTTGAAATAAGTGGCCAGTTGATTGCCTGCAACATAAGCTGAAGTAGAAGTTTCGTCATTCAGGGTAATGTTTTTGTCATTTGATGTAATGCAAATTCATTGTTACACCACAGTGTCATCCAGGGCCGGCCCAGGCTCTGTTGGTGCCCTAGGCAGGATTTTAGATTTCCGCATCCCCCACCCCCCACTAAAAAAAATCTGAATATGCAAAACTTTCCTATAATATAACATAACATGCATACTGATACATATTAACATAAATAAGTAGTAAATAAATTGTGATAACAGTCATAGCCAAATTAATTGGCAGTGACATAAATTTTGTGTTTTGCAAAATTTGCTGCTTAAGCTGTTGTAGTGTTCATTCACATTGTTTCTAGATTATGTCACTGCCAATACTTCACAATACAATGTGAATGAACACCACAACAGCTTAAGAAGCAAATTTTGCAAAACACAGAATTTGTGTCACTGCCAATACTTTTGGCCACGACTGTAAATGGAGATGTTTTTAGATTAGATTAGATTAGATTCAACTTTATTGTCATTGCACATGTAAGGTACAAGGCAACGAAATGCAGTTAGCATCTAACCAGAAGTGCAATATTCAGTAAGTACAGGATATACAATGTCTACAATATGTTACAAATGTACAATAATATACAGATAAGGCAGTACTATGGACATAATTTACAGATTTTTAAAAATATTATCAGCATGATATACATATAGGTGTACTATGAACATACTATACTGATGGATTATGTAATAAGTGTATGTACACTATAAGCAGAAAATATGAACATATTAACATCATTTACACTAGTGCAATGGACAGTAAAAAAGTGTATAGAAAAATATTCCAGTGTGCAAATGGATCATTCAGTATTTTTGGATGAACAGACAGTAGTGCAAGTGATAACAAGTTAACTGTTTTTGTTTGTTTGTAAACCAGATGTAGTGCTGAAGAGGGGTGAGGAGAGTGTGTGTTTGGTGTGTGTGTTGTCAGAGGGCAGAATTCAATAAGGAGACAGCTGTAGGGAAATAGCTGTTCCTGAGTTTGCTTGTCCTTGTCTGGAGGCTCCTGTAGCACCTACCGGAGGGCAGGAGGTTTAATATCTCAGGGTTAAATATTTTCAAATATATCACTTTTCTTGCAGCACCACATGGTCTTCCAGGTGGTCAGCTTGGAGGAAATGACAGTGTTAAATGCTGAGCTGAAGTCAACAAACAACATCCGTACATACAGTGTGTGTTGTTATTGTCCAAGTATGTAAGTACAGAGTGCATCACTGTGCATACTGCATCCTCTGTGCTCCTATTGCTATGGTAGGCAAATTGGTGTGGGTCCAATGTGGGTGGGAGGCAGTCCTTGCGGTGTGCTAGGACCAGTCACTCAAAGCACTTCATAACAATAGGTGTGAGTGCTACGGGGCAGTAGTCATTCAGGCACATCGGGGAGGAGTGTTTCGGCACTGGCACAATGGATGTGGACTTAAAGCATGCTGGCACAGTTGCTTGGGTGAGGGACAGGTTGAAAATATCTGTGAAGACCCCTGCAAGCTGCTCTGTACATGCCCTAAGCACACGTCCAAGCTGACCACAAAACTTGGAGACCTGGATATTAACACCTCCCTTTGCAACTGGATTATGGACTTTCTGACCAACAGACCTCAGCATGTTAGGTCAGAAAAGTGATCAGACTGTCCCAGGTGGGGGAGGGGGGTTGCGATGTAAGCTTCATCAATGTTTGTGTGTGATTGGTCTGAAGTTTTGTCTCCTCTAGTTTGGCAGGAAACATGTTGATGGAATTTGGGGAGCACTGTCTTTAATATGGAGTGATAAAAATCCCCCACGACAATAAAAGCAGCCTCCGGGTGAGCAGTCTGTTGTTTACTAATGGCGGCATGCAGTTCGTTCATGGCATTCTTGGCATTAGCATCCGGTGGAATATAGACTGCAGTTATAATGGTGAAAGGTCTATACTTAACCATGACAAACAGGTTAGCTGAGCAGTGTCTCCCAACAATGACAGTGTTCGTGCACCAAGCTTTGGTAACATAAATGCACAATCCGCCGCCTCTTGTCTTGCTGGAGTCATCTGCTGTCCTATCTGTCCGGAGCATGTAGTGTCCAGCTAGCTCAATAGCATTATTGGGTATGTTGCTGTGTAGCCATGTTTCTGTGAAAACCATGACATTGCAATCCAAAAGTCTCTTACTCTGGGTGATGCGAAGTCATAACTCGTTCATTTTGTTCACCAGTGACCCCACATTAGCGAGGAAAATGCTGGGTAAAGAGAGCTGGAGCAGTTTTAACTTAAGCTTAGCTCTTAGACCTCCTTGCTTCCACCGCCTTTGTTTACGATCTCGACGCTCCGTGCGAGCACTTCCGGCGGGTAGAGTGCATAGCCTTGGGTGTTCTGGAGTTCTCAGGGATGAGTCAAGGATTGGTGATAAAACTGTTGGAAAAGTGCACACCAATATCCAAAAGCTCCTGTCGGGTGTAAGATGTTACGGCAAAGCTGATCAGTATGAACAGACCCGAGATGAGCAGAAAAAACACTGCAAAATTGCAAAAACTGGAGAGACGCTGAGCCTCGCAATGTGTATGCGCCGCAATCTTGGTCAGATGTAGAAGCACCTTGTAGGTATTTTATGAGTGAATCTGTTAAAATAGCCTATTGAAGAGACCAGACATGAGCTACTCCCACAACTATGCCTACAGTGACAAGTACTTATTACAACAAAGAGAAATATGAGCAATATGAAATGCCTTAAATAGTCTAACAGACAACAAAGGCAACAAAATAAAGGCTACATTTTGTAATTTATTTGTACATTTTAGCCATCTAGCTAGCTAGTTAGTCTAATTAGCATACCCACACCTTTCATTTCAATTTTGTGCATACAGTGGACAATAACATACTTAAACTTAATTATTTCATTGAATATTAGATTATAGTCCTAGTCATGGTCTTTTTCAAAAGACATTTAGACACTTTTTGGTGAATTAAAAGCAAGCAGTAATGTAACTGATATTAAAACAACATTACAGAAGCTTAAATTTATTTTAAAGAAAATAAAGTAAAATTAAATAAGCAGTTAACTCAAGGAAAAATGTTCCACGGTCTCAGTGTTACCAGTTAAAATGTTCTAAAAAGGCTATTTCAAAATACTACATAAACATCACAGGCTAATACAAAGTTGTTAACTTGTGATTTTTATCTCTATATTGATATTTTTTTTCTGCTCCTCTTCTTTGCGTTGCTTCCTGTCTAGTGCCTCTGAAAATTTTCTTTTTTCACTTATTTTTTAGAAATGATACTTTAAGATCACATAAATGGCAAAACTATTTTAACTGCGTGTGCCATGCATAATTAATGCGTTATGATGATGTATTATAATTAGGTCATGAAGCAGAAAGTGTTTAAATTAGTCCAACATGACATGTTGTCAAATCTTATGATTTTTCGTTGATGTCAATTTTATTTAATTCTAACATTATTTTAATCAGTTTGATGATCAATCAGTACCAAAATTATGTTAACTGTCAGAAATTATTTTTCTTAATATATGGGTGTAGGAGCGCACGATGGTCACAAGAAGGCACACTTCTGACCAAAAAAAAAAAAAAACTTTCCTGCAGCGCACACCAGTCATTTTGTGCCCTACGCAACTGCCTATGTTGACTATGCCACGGGCTGGCCCTGGTGTCATCCATTACACGGAATGACAGTATTACTGTTAAAATAACAATTTTTGCATCGTATTTACATTATAGATAAATTAGGAATATTTAGCACTGACAAATGTGTTAAATGTAGTAAATATTAATATTTTAATACATTTCAGTTTTGTTTAGTTTGTGTAATTGATTCATTTTTTTGATGTCCATGAAAAGAGAGAGCTGCTAGGCACTATAAAAAGCCAAAAAGCTAATAAAATGAGACCCATTAGCTTAGATGGCACTCTTAAAGCCTATTCACACCAAGAACAATAACTATAATGATAACTATATTAGTGTCCACACCAATGAAAGAAAGTCCGTTCATTCTAAGCATGTGCTGCAGGTTTATCATCTGCCACTTTAAATGCTCAAGATCTATAAAGTGAAATGGATTCAGATTGGTCAATGCTTTTACCGTTCATCAACTAGAAAAAAAATAGCCATGAAAGAGGTTTCAACAATATTGTTCTCTGTGCAGTTACAGACACAGTTGTGGTCTGGACTCTGCTATTCTTTTATATTAAGAATGTTTTTTTTTTTTTTACTGTATCTTTATAATTATAGTTATAGGTATTGAGAATTTCAGTTGTCAGAATAATAGCTTATTTCTGAACAGAGAGTCCCCCCTTACTAGCCACTACAGTATGTCACAAGTTCAGTAAAGGCCATTAAGAGGATTCTTCACACAAAATACTTATCCTGATAATGTCATTTACGGTATGTTGGCAAACAGAAAATATTCATAAATATACCTGCTTGCAGCAGTTTTTTTTTTTTTTGAGCCTGAGCAAGTCAAAAACAAAGTGACAAGCTAAGTAAGCATGGGAGAGATCATCAGAACAGTAGAATAAATTGCTTATTACTTTTCAACATCTGCTTCTGCTGTAATTTACTAATTTAATACAGACTAATACTAAAACTGTTACATGCAGAACGAGACGCGAGACATTTGGATCCGTCTGCAGGCCTTTAATAGACAAAAACATGGTCATTAACAGGCATGGGTCAAAACAGGGGCAAACAGGTATAATCCAAGAGCAGGAAAAAAGAGTTATCCAATAAGCAATCCAAGGTCGAAATACGTTGGTGAAACAAGGCAAGGCAGAAACTAGACAGTGTAATAAGCTAAGCAAAAATCAGCGATGTGTGCAACCTTTGTCCCTGATAGGAAACAGGTGTGGTGGAATAATGAGTTCCTAGGCAGGAGTTTATGGGAAATGGAGTCCAGAGAGAACCAAGAAAAAAACCCTTTTCATAACAAAAACAATAATGGGAACAATTATGGGAACAATGACAATATAATTTCTCTATTTGGCAAAATGTCGTTCAGAGTAACAAACCATGGTCATTCAGAGTAACGGATATATTACTGTAAAAATGAAACAATATACTTATTCTGACCTGTACTTATTAAAATACTTAAAAGAATGTGATCATACTAAATGTTTTTATATTTTAAATAACTTTCACTTTCTTTCAAAAACTTCTTGCTGACAAATGGTTAAAACCTAGCGGTTTGAAGGAGATTAGCAAAATATAAAGATTTAAAAATGGAAGTTAATTGGTATTTGAGGGCTGCACTGTGATCCTTAAATATAGTTTTTTAATTTGTCTTCAGATGATTCTTGTTGAAAATATGCCTAACACGAAAAAAGCTGTATTACATAGAAATAAAAACAACTATTTAAGATTGTTAAATTCAAATTAAGATTGATCTGGAAATAACCATTTTAAAATTCCCTTTTATGGCCAGATTTTCCACAAAACTAATCCATGCATTGTTATTACAATCTATTACAATTACAATTCAGTTTATTTAAGTTCTCAAATGCAAATAAAGAAAAAAATATCCTAATATCCCAGCGATATCCTAAGATCACCTTAACCTTTTCTACTTACCAAATAATCAATAATACAGTATTTTATTTTATAGAAAACAGAGGAGTTGTATTTCAGTAGTAGTGGCCATGCACAAAATGAGTTGGCAGCTTTATCAATGGTTTGCACATCTTTGATTCAAGACTATAGCAATTTTGACCATCCTGTATTTTAAATGACTGAATTTTAAATCTTCACCCAAACAAACCATTCACGATTCAGCTGTGATGTTTCAAAATCAATGCATGTGCATCGGGAGGATTCGTAACTGAGTCAAAGAAAACGAGTGAATCGTTATACCCCTAGCATAGGCTATGCTTTATATTATTCTTGTATGCGATGGCTTAATAAAAACTGAAACTGTTCCATTGATACCAAAGCTGGATGCCAGTGACCTCAGAGATGGAGGGAGTCATCCCACACTCCCACAGTGACACGCACACACATATACACACACACAGACTGTTCACGAAGGGTGTGCATTGAGAGCTGTCCTCGGGCAGGAGAAAATACTTTAATCTGAATGCTTGATCAGAGCTCTCCTCACATACTGAATCATCTCACACTGTCACCACACTCAATGTCCTCAGCTTGTGGCCGTGAACTCTGTCTCCTGTCTAAGCACTAAGCAAGAGATTGGATGAGAGAAGAGACAGAGGTAGAAAGAAAAAAAAGCTTCCTGCTCCTCTCCATTATTTCTACCGTCTGATGCTGATATTTTGTAATGTAAAAATAAATGAGAATGCAATGCACAGTGTAGCCTTGATACACCCTGGCAGAGAGAAAAGCCACATTAAAATGGACTAATTCATCTTTTCTTTTTCATCTTGTTCATGGGCTAGAGCTGCTTCATTGAAATGAGTCCCTCTTGCTAAGAGTGCAGCATACACAGCATATATTTCATACCCTGATGACCTCTGATTAAATTAATGCCACTAAGTGACTTAAATGCTCAGCCTTAACTTTTCTCCTTTTATAGGGATGAAGAATTTACGCATTGTCCTGACACATAGAGACATCTAATGCTTCCTGAATCCAAATTTTTATTTTTAATTAATTTTTTTTTTTTTTTGCAATCATTTGTAATATCAACTTGAAGATGCAAATTATACTTACAAATGACTACTGTACCAACACACACTTTTACAATTGTCTCAACAAATTAAGCCTATGTTATTATCATCGTTGTTAGGGAATGTTATTGTATTGGGAACCCCCAGCTCCATCCCACTGCATCAAGTGGACGATAGAATTTTACATATAAAAAAACCCCCTGACGCCTCGATTTTGACCAAGGGAGTGAGTTGACTCATATGTAAACTTTAGGCAGCTCCATATACAACAGTGCAATACAATTGTGATGTCACAGCAGATCACGACTAACTTATTCCCACCTCATACAAATCTAGTGTATCATAAATTAACACGACATTTGAGGAAGTCGTGGCCTAGTGGTTACAAAGTTTGACTCCTAACCCTAAGGTTGTGGGTTCGAGTCTCGGGCCGGCAATACCACGACTGAGGTGCCCTTGAGCAAGGCACCGAACTCACAGATGTTCCCCTGCTGCTTAAATGGATGATGAATGGTTGGGGTGTGTTTTGGTTGTGTGTTTGTGTTTTTTTTTTGTGTTTGTGTGGTTTGGATGCAGAGCACGCATTCTGAGTATGGGTCAACATACTTGGCTGTATGTCATGCCACTTAATTATTTTGAGATTTAACTTCATAATAATTATTGCTACTATGGAGACTGCACTGATGACCATTGCTAAAACTCTTCAGCTGGCAAGAGTGAACTCCAAATCAACTGTTCTTATTCTGCTGGGCCTGCTTGTGGCCTTTGACATTGTTAACCACCAGATCCTCCTTTCCACCCTTTCTGACTTAAGCATCCCTAGTACAATACTTTGCAGGCTTCAGTCCTACCCACAGGCAGATCTTACAGGTTTCATGGAAAGGACGAGTGTCTGAGTCACATCAGCTAATCACTGGGGTGCCTTAAAGTTCAGTGATGGTTCCTCTTCTTTTCTCAATTTTCACAACCACACTGGGAACATCATAAAAAACATAGCTTCTCCTACCACTGCTATGCAGTTGATATGCAGATACATATTTCATTTCAAACAAATGATGCCACAGTCTCAACTCGTATCTATACCTGCCTTTCAGACGCCTCTGCTTGGATGAAGGAATGTCATCTGCAGCTCAACTTGGCATAGGCCGAGCTCCTTGTAATTCCTGGTGTAGCTGGGGTCCACAACACTAACACCAATTGTTAGCCAACTATGGTCACAAGTTCCGTTGTTACCAACATGGTTCAACGATTCGGTGTTTCCCGAAACCATAGTTCAAACGAACATTCACAAACAACTTACGTGGTTGGAACTACAGCTCTCGACCTGTGGTTAGAAGCATAGTTTCTTGTTAGTAAGACATATGGGCTTAAATAAATATGCAGCATCTTAGTGATGTCTAATCAGTTAAATAGCAGAAGTTATTCCTCCACCACATGCGTGTGACGTTATTAACAATGGCCCTATGTTGCTGAACTAATATGTTTCAAACTACGGAGATGCAACGGTGACTTGCTTTTCCACAATGATAATTAGCGAATTATGTCGTTGTATGGGAAACGCACACCAGGACAGCAAGGAATCTGTGGTTTGTTTTTGATGAACAACAAAGATTTTCACCCACATCTAAACAACAGCCCGATCGTGCAGATTCAAACTTTACAACATGAGGAAAATCAGAGCTTTCCTGTTAGAATACGCTGCACAGCACCCGACTAAGCTCTTGCCATCTCAAGACTGGATAAATGCATTGCTCTATTGGCAGTTCTTGACTAAGCCTCTGCAGATGATCCAGAACGCAGCACCACATCTGATCTTCAGTCAGCCAAAAATAACCCACGTTACATCCTTACTGATTTCGCTCCACTGGCTCTAGTTGTCTAATAATTTTGACATTGTGTAATATTACCATTGTTCCTTGCAAGGCTGGCGCCACAGGGGGTGCTGATTAAAAAGATTTTAATTATGGAATATAATAGTTTATTAAAAAATAATAATAAAACAGTTGGCAAATGCATAGGCTATCTAGCATTAATATAATTGTACTTTACTAGGGATTTAGTAAAGTAGGTTCCGTTACATTTTAATCGTTTCATTTGACACAAACTTCCAGTGCAACTAAGAATGCAGCACTGTGTAAGCTAAAGGTATGATGATTTTTTTTTCATGTTTAATAGAGGGTTAAACGATCGTAGTTAGTTGATTATTTCTCTGTATATTTATTGTTTGTTGCTGTTAAAGTTGTTCTTACCATAAAACGATTTAAATGGGACACAATGAATATGTGTTATGTTGAGCAGAGTCAGTGCCAGAGCGCACAAAGTGAGGAGGCATGAACAGTTTTTGTGTTATGTTGAGCAGAGTCAGTGCCAGAGCGCACAAAGTGAGGAGGCCAAAATTTAATAACAGTGTGAGAAGAGCAGTGGGGGGGGATTCCAAACAAGTGTCGCATACAAATTTGTTCAGATGCAAATCTAATAAAGGACGCCTTTTGGATAACACATCAAATTTTGAAGTGAGAACATTTTGAAAGATCAATGATGGATCGTGCTCATTTTTGGATTTCTGAAACAAAAATTCCAAAAACACAGCAGAACAAAAGTTAAATGTATATTACGAAACCTTATTTTGTCTATTTTAAATCAAAAATTTCCCCCCACAAAAAAAAATTTTTTTCTCTGAGAAATTCCTGGAACAATTCTGATGGATTGCTCCATGCGCATCAGACACAGCTGCTACTGTAATGGAAATCACAGTCTGGGCCTGGTGTGCTTTTTCCTTTTTGCTTCGCACCGCAGCAAGCAGCGCAGGAGGTTCTGAATGGTTGGGGGCAGAGGTGTAAATTGGTGATCCTATGCCCATCAGTGCTGGGGATGGTGTTTGATTCCACATCTCTTTCAGGGACTCTTCTGAATGATGACTGAGTGACTGAGTGCGTCCTGACTTCAGTGTGCTACACACACAATTTTTGTGTATTTGGAAAGGAGTTGTCCTGGATTTGCTCAGGAAAGAAGACCCTTTTGGCTTTGAAGTGTAATGCAAACTATCCATCATCCAGTCAGATAAACCGCAAGTTTAGGATAATGCTCACGTAATCAGACAAAAACTGATAGTGAATCCTTTTTGTGGTTACAGACACTGAAGTGCCTTGAATTTTTTTTTTTTTTCATATAAAAATACATGAAATCAGTCCTTGAGCAATCCAGAAAAGTAATAGGTTGAAAGTCACATGTCTCATCAGTTTCTATTTCAAATCTGAAGAATATACCATGAAAAAGGAGATTCCTGCAACCATTTTTCTGAGACTATGTTAGCTCTAACCCTGATCAAACAAGTTAATCAAGGTCTTTAGGATCACTAGAAATTCACAGGTAAGGGCGTTTGATCAGGGTTTGACCTAAAGTCTGCAGGGCCCGCCCCCCGAGAACCCTGCTAAAGGCATATAAAATGGAATATCAAACAAATTCATAAGAAATAAAAAAGTAAATAATAAATAGCTCCATTGCAGAGTCTAAGTGATCAATGGCTTAGGACTTTCCAATTTAACCCTTTGCACTGGTCCGCCAGTAGTGGATGGGTTTTAAAACAAATTCACTCATGCAACCTAAGCAACCCCTTTTGGCTTTACTATCCATCATCCAGAGGCAACCTAAGCAATGATGTACATCCAAGTTAGCGAAAGTTAACTTATTGTCATAAGTTATTGTAATTGTGACCTTAATTGCCCACCATCTATAAATTGTCAGTGTCTTAAGGACTGTTCCACAGGTGCACGTACAATAATATGTCTGTATGTACAGAAGTATATGGATACTAATGTGTCGTCATCAGCGATTAAATGTGAAATGTTAATTCATTATAAACCAAAGCATTTATTGTCACTTACAGTAACTGTACTAGCAGTTAAATAGTCCTTTATTTTGCAGGGTCAGATGAACACACTGAAAGTCTAACTAAAGTACTTTGCAAACTACCAATGAAGCTTTATTTATAGGCAAGAAAAATTAAGCTTGGTGTATAAAGGAATTCAAATGTGTAATGGTTTATTTTAAATGGATTATTGCTTTTTATGTGGATATATGGTGTGTTACTCATTGCTTTTACATGCCCTTAAGAGCCTTCACAGAGCAATCTACAGGGCAAAGTGTCAACTGTTTGAGTAAAAAAAGAAAAAAAAGAGAGAAAGAACCTAAAGCAGAAGTACTAAGTGGTTGTTTAGCAACTATTTGAATAGCCTTAAAATAAAGTTGTTCAGAAATACATATATTCATTTTGTTTGTTACAGGAACTTAAAGCTGCAGTCTGTAAGTTTTGCCTCCTTGTCACCACCTCTGTTTGAAAACCTGCAATTGCAGCTGTCTGCAGAATTATCTTCCCTGCGTGAGTTGTGCAGCAGCTTGGCTCCAGTGGGGATGAATCTAATGTTTTGAGGAGTATGTGTGTGTGGCAGTCAGTCACCGCACCAGTGTGGATATTCACTGTACTTCGCAATCGTGGATTCTAGCCTTCATCTTGGAATATATGACCCAAATAAGAATTTTCACCATATATTGTCATCTGAACAAGTAACAAGTCTGCCACGTTTGTTTTGACCAACTGAGGAAAAAAGCATTACAGTAAATTGAGCTACCAATCTAAAGATCAGTTAGCTCATATCACATCAAACCATGCAAATTATTATTGTTATACTTTATTTCTCAAATTGTTAATGTTAAAAAAATCAGCATTACATGACTATGTGATTATAGTGTGTATATTTTAATTTCTGTGCAGTCTAATCTCTAATTGCCATACCATTCAAATTTCCTATTAACCCTCTGGGGTCTGAGGGGTTTTTGGAGCCCAGGAGAAATTTTGACATGCCCTGACATTTGTGCTTTTTTCAGTATTTTAAAAACATATTTGTAACGAGGAGGCAGTGGTGTTAGGATCCATGTACAGCTTTATTAGTTCACAAGGCAGGTCATACAGTCAAAAATTAGTAACTGGCGTCAGATACAACGAAGGCTGGGCAGATTCATAAACAGAGTCGAGGCAGGCGGCAGACAAACAAGAGCATAAATCCACAAGGCAGGCAGGGCTAGAATAGACAGGCAGCAAGCAGTCGTCAACAGGTAAACAGTCCAGGTAATCAAACACGGGGAAATGCTCAGAAATGTCTGCATGACAAGACTGCGCAATGAAAGCAGGGAAGGCACAGTTTAAATAGGCCAGGCAATGGGAAACACCTGTGCAGGTGATCAATCTCAGGCATGGGGCATTGTGGGAAATTAAGTCCGAAAAGATCGGTTAGTACTCCGGTGGTGGTTCCCTCTGGTGGTGATCGGAGGGAGCCACAGAGGCTGAATTTGTGACTAAACAATATGTAATCAGCATGTATGTACATGTTGGTGTTTTTGAGAAAACAACCTTTATGTAAGATTTTTTTAGAACTGGATGTTGTATGTGTATATATATATACATATATATACTATATATATATATATATATATATATATATATATATATATATATATATATATATATATATGTATTAGGGCTGTCAAATGATTAATCACGATTAATCACATCCAAAATAAAAGTTTTGTTTACATAATATGTGTGTATACTGTGTATATTTATTATGTATATATAAATACACACACGCATGTATATATTTAAGAAGAATATGTTATGTTTATATATTAAATATATTTATATATTATATAGTCCCAAGGAATATAAATATATAAATGTATATACATGGAAATATTTTCTAAATATATAATTTATGTGTGTGTATTTATATATACATAATAAATATACCCTGTACACATACATATATTATGTAAAATATAGAACTTTTATTTTGGATGTGATTAATCGTGATTAATCATTTAACAGCCCTTATATATATATATATATATATATATATATATATATATATATATAGACGGGGTGAAGAAGCACACGACACGAGGATCAAGGTAAGGTCCCCGAAGGGTGGCTTTTTATTGAAAGGCGTGCAGGGGAAATAGCCAACGTGAGGGGTTTCCGGTGCTCAGTGCTCGGCCTTCTCTTCTCCTCTATCGTGCAGTGCTGTGTGGGTCCCTGAAGTCCATGTCCTGTGAGGGCTGGCGGTCACACGCATCTGTCTGGAGAAACCACAGAGAACTGTTAGCCAAGTCTTCTGGAGACATATCTCACCTCTGTGTTCGTCAGAGCCGCTTATAAAGCCCGGTCCTGATGGGCTGCAGGTGTGACTGCTCAGCCCGTAATGAGCAGGTGCAGGTGTGCCTGCTCTGTTCCCAGGGCGACGCTGATGAGAGCTCGGGACATGCGTCACACTCCCCCCCCCCCCCCCCCCCCCACAGCGTCGTCCTGTCCCTGTGGAGAAGTGGGGAGATTGGGGGAGGGTGGGGAGTGGAGTCTGACGGACCTGCGAAAGCTGACCATATCCTCGAGAGTCCATCGGCGTTTGCATTGGCCGTCCCCGCCCGGTGTTGTACGGTGAAGTGGAAGTCCTGGAGCGCGAGGAACCACCGAGTCACCCTGGCGTTGGTGTCCTTCGCCCGGGCCATCCACTGTAGGGGGGCGTGGTCCGTGATCAGGGCCGAGAAGGTAGTAGCGGAGCTCCAGGACTGCCCACTTGACGGCCAGTGCCTCCTTCTCGACAGCCGCGTACCGTCGTTCCGCGGAGGTCAGCTTCTGGCTGATATAGATCACCGGGTGTTCCTCGCCGTTGACGACCTGGGAGAGGACGGCTCCCAACCCAGTATCGGATGCATCCGTTTGCACCAGGAAGGGGCGATTGAAGTCGGGGGCCCTGAGCACAGGCTTGGAGGTGAGGGCGGCCTTCACCTGTTGGAACGCGCTCTCCGTCTCTGGGTTCCATGGGATCTTCTCGGGTTGCCCCTTCCTGGTCAGGTCTGTCAGGGGAGAGGCTAAGGAGGAGAAGTTAGGGATGAAACAGCAGTAATATCCCGCCAACCCCAAAAAGGCCCGTATGTGCGTTTTGGTGGTTGGCCGCGGCGCAGAGAGGATCGCGGCCCACTTGGTAGCCGAGGTACTTGGCTTCGGTGAGGGCCAGCTGACACTTACGGGGGTTGGCGGTCAGTCCAGCCCCGCGGAGTTCCGATAGCACCTTCCGCAGCCGCTCCAGGTGCTCCTCCCAAGTCTCAGAATGTATGACTACATCGTCCAGGTAGGTGGCCGCGTAGGTCTGGTGGGGCCGCAGGAGGATGTCCATGAGCCGCTGGAAGGTGGCGGGAGCCCCATGCAGGCCGAAGGGTAAGACCCGGTACTGCCAGTGGCCACTGGGGGTCGAGAATGCCGTCTTCAGCTTGGCCTGCTCGGTTAGGGGGACCTGCCAGTAGCCCTTGGTGAGGTCGAGGGTTGAAATGTACCGGGCCCTTCCCAGGCGGTCCAAGAGTTCATCGACCCGCGGCATGGGGTAGCCATCAAACTCCGAGACTTCGTTTAGGTGGCGGAAGTCATTGCAAAAGCGGAAGGTGCCATCGGGCTTTGGAACCATGACGATTGGGCTGGACCAGGGGCTGCGTGATGGTTTGATGGTCCCTAACCTCAACATCTCCTGTACCTCCTCCTCAATGGCGTGTCGCCGAGCCTCCGGAACACGATAGGGCCGCTGCTGGACGATCACTCCGGGTGCTGTGCGGATATCGTGCTTGTGTACGTGGGTCCGCCCTGGCTGGGGAGAGAACACATTGGTGAACTGACTGACCAGGTGTTGCAGCTCCGACTTTTGGGCGGCCGAGAGGTGGGGGTCCATGTCCACAGCCACGGGAGGTCGATGAGCGAGGGCTGCCAGCTGGGGCCCGGTCCTGACCCAGCACTTTAGAAGGTTTACATGGTACAGTTGGTCCTCTCTACGTCTTCCGGGCTGCCGAACTCGGTAGGTGACTGGGCCGATACTTTCCGTGACAGTGTAGGGACCTTGCCAGCTGGCCAAGAATTTACAGGTGGCGGTGGGGACGAGGACCATGACGTGGTCCCCTGGCTGAAACTCCCGTGGCTGGGCCGCCCTGTTATAATGTCGTTGCTGGGCCTGCTGGGCTTTGGCCATGTGCTCCCGGACAATGGGCATGACCCTGTCGATCCTCTCCTGCATCTCCCGGACATGCTCGATCATGGAGCGGTGGACGGCTGGCTGCTGTTCCCAGGCTTCTCGGGCGACATCTAGCAGGCCGCGGGGGTGCCGGCCGAAGAGGAGCTCGAAGGGGGTAAATCCAGTGGAAGCCTGGGGCACTTCCCGAATGCCGAACAACACGTAGGGCAGCATCTTGTCCCAGTCGCGCTTTTCCTCCGCAGCCACTCGCCGCAGCACCTGCTTCAGTGTTTGATTGAAGCGTTCGACCAGGCCGTCCGTCTGCGGATGGTATATGGTGGTGCGGAGCTGCTTGATTTTGAGGAGCTTGCAGAGGTCAGCCATCACCTGGGACATGAAAGGGGTGCCCTGGTCAGTCAGTATATAGGATGGTAGGCCGACCCGACTACTCAGCAGGAAGAGCTCCTGGGCAATGGCTTTCGCGGTGGCTTTGCGAAGGGGAATGGCCTCAGGGTAGCGGGAGGCGTAGTCCAGGATGACCAGGATGTGTTCATGACCCCGGGCGGACTTCGGCAGCGGCCCTACCAGGTCCATTCCGATCCGCTCGAAGGGCACCTCAATGATGGGCAGCGGAATCAGCGGGCTGGGGGGAGGGGTGCGTAGAGACGTCCGTTGACAGGTGGGACAGGCCATGCAGAAGCGCTTCATTTCGGCCTCCAGGCCTGGCCAGTGGAAACGGTCGCGGATGCGTTGGATGGTGTTTTGAGCTCCCAAGTGGCCGGCCATGGGATGGGCATGCGCCAGCTCCATCACCGCTCCTGTCTTGGTCCTTGGGCCTACCAGCAAGGTTTTTTCCTCCCCACTTCGCTGCGCGACACAGTACAGCAGGCCATTTTTGACCACAAAGTGCGGTGTTGGGTGGGGTGCCGGTTGGAGATCCTTCCCTTCGGCGACCCTCACTTGGGCCCAGCAGTGTTTGAGGTGGTCATCCTCGTGCTGCTCCCGGGCAAAGGCCCCAGCCACCTGCTGGAAGAGGTCATAGAAGAGGTTAGGGTTATGACGGGAAGACTCACCCTCCCTGGGGCTGTCCGAGGCCAGCAGCATGGGGCACCGTCGGGGCTTCGTGGTCGTCCGGCGCTGGGGGCGGTTCCCGTCGGGGCTGACAGGCTGGCTAGCGGAGGCGAAGAGGCGGTCGAACCCCGGCCAATCCCTGCCAAGGAGGACCGGTACAGGCAGATCCTGTTCAAAAA